>NW_027326768.1:0-31653 GCF_047675955.1 Chlorocebus sabaeus | reverse complement strand
AGCAAGACAGCTTCCCTGCCGGAGACACGTGTGGAAGCCAAGAGCTCCGGGGTCATGGAACCTGCCCAAGCCAGCAGAAGCAGGTTTGGAGAGAGAGACCGTCACCACACGGATCTCCGAGGAGTGCCTCCCTGACGGACTGGGAAGCGATCTGTGCTGAAGACATTCAGCCAGACGGAGAAGCATCCAGGCCCCTGAGAAACAGGGCAGACAGAGCAAGAGGGAGGGCAGAGCAGAGGCCGGAGCCCGGGCCGGTGACTGCTCGGTGCCACCGCCGCGGGCCTAAGGGGAGGGTTGCCCAACGGCCGACTTGTCCAGAGAGGCCAGCGTTCCAGGGACTGGGAGGCTTGGCATCTCCCCTTCCCGGCTTCCTCTTCAAGCTTCGGCCGGGGGTGTGGCTTCATTGCTCAGAGAAGCGCCCTGAAAAGGTACAAGCGTCTCCTCTGAGGCGGGTCTGCTCCTCTCCTGCAGGGCGACGAGCTCCTCTGGGGCTTTTGTCCCTGGCTGGACTTGATGGTTATCTTGATCCCGGGAGAGAGTCCGCTGGCTCGGCAAGGGTAATGGCATTTCCATTGCTGCGGGGAAGACGCATCTCCTCACGTGGTCGAGGCCCTCAGGGACCCAAAGTGGAACGGAGGCGAAAACCGTTGACGAGCCGCCACAGGACCCAGGCACGGAGGCAGAAAGAGGCTCAGCGGAGCCAGGCCGACACGGAAGAAGTCGCTTTCGGGCGCACAGGGCGCGTTTCGACCGAACACACACACGCACACGGGCACACGCACACACACAAACCGGCAGAAAGAGGGAACGACGCAGAGAGTGAGGGCCAGAGAGAGAAGAGAGAATGGGAGAGACAGGGACACAGGCAGTCACGCAGCAGCGGCACAGAAACACACCCCGCCCCCCCCCCGTAGGCAACCCCTGACGCTGCAGGCTTCTGCTCCGGGCGTGAAGGCCCCTCGGGGCAGAGAGCAGCCCACGGACACGCGGGCGGACCTGTCCTGGAGATCACGGGGCCAAGACTTTTGGGGAGACTCACCCCAACGCCGTCCGGGCAGGCCTGAGGCTGGGACGACGCGCCGCTTCCCCCGGACTCCGCCTCCTGCGGTTTTGTCATCCTGGCCGGCGCGTTGCGACTGACTCCCGGCGTCCGTCCGTCCGGAGACGTTCCTGTCGACCCCGTGGAGAGGTGAGGCAGGAGTCTCGCAGCCCCGACACCCGAGCACCGCCACGGAGGGCTCCTGCTTTGCCAAGCCTCAGGGGCTGGTTTCTAAGACAACCGTGGGAATCACTGTGACGGCAGGGGCCCGCTCGCGCCTCGCGCATGCGCACTGGCCCTGCCGCGCCGGGCCCACTCGCGCTCCCCACCTGGAAGTCAGGCTGCGGCCCCTTTAGCAACGGCGGCTGCGCGGGGCGCCGGGGCCGGGGATGGGGTGGGAGGGGGCGTGTGTGTGGTGGGGCAGGGGCGAGGGGGGGCCGCGGGGGGGCTCCCGCTGCAGCCCCGCCGGCCGCCGGATCCCGGCTCCAGCAGGGGCCGGCGTGGGAGAAGGGGCCGCGGGCATCCCAGTACCAAGACCCCCGCAGTCCTGTCTTCGGGGCCTCCTTGAGCCGACTTCCCCCGGTGGAGGGGGAGCTTCAGGGCGTCAGATGGGATTTTGGACCCCTCCGGGTGAGAAAGGATGGGCTCGCCATCATCGGCTGAGGCAGGCGGGGCCTCCCTGCAGCACAGAATCATCCCCTGGGCCTTAAGGCGTGGTGTCAGCTGAAAATTCACTGACCCATCAGCCCTCGGCCTCCCTCCCCCTGTGAAAGAGCGGCGGCCTGCCCCCGCTTGCAAAAGCCCCGGGGCTCCTGCAAGCTGCTACTGCTTTCCAGGAGGCGCGCAAACAGGGACAGGGGCGGTTCCGCGGCGGAGCCAGTGGCCCCACGCGTGGCACTGGCGCATCCCCGAGCAGACGACGGGAATGTGTGCCAGCCCGGGCATACGGGGCGACGGCGAAAGCAACAGCGGTGTCCAGGCCCGTGCCCGGTGGAAGAGGGTCCCAATGGACCTGACCCGTGGATTCCAAGCGGGCCCGGATCAAAGAACGCCCGGGATCCAGGCGGGGGCCAGAAGATTCAGGGAGTCAGTCCACCCAGCAGCAGAGGAGAGGCTGCCCCTCAAGAATGAGACGGGAAGTGCAGAGGCGAAGTGCCACACCGCCTGCCCAAGAGGACCAGGCCAGTCACGGTGGCCTGCCGCTCATGCTAGGCAAGCCACCCAGCCGTGAGGTGAAACAGGGAGAGCAAGACAGCTTCCCTGCCGGAGACACGTGTGGAAGCCAAGAGCTCCGGGGTCATGGAACCTGCCCAAGCCAGCAGAAGCAGGTTTGGAGAGAGAGACCGTCACCACACGGATCTCCGAGGAGTGCCTCCCTGACGGACTGGGAAGCGATCTGTGCTGAAGACATTCAGCCAGACGGAGAAGCATCCAGGCCCCTGAGAAACAGGGCAGACAGAGCAAGAGGGAGGGCAGAGCAGAGGCCGGAGCCCGGGCCGGTGACTGCTCGGTGCCACCGCCGCGGGCCTAAGGGGAGGGTTGCCCAACGGCCGACTTGTCCAGAGAGGCCAGCGTTCCAGGGACTGGGAGGCTTGGCATCTCCCCTTCCCGGCTTCCTCTTCAAGCTTCGGCCGGGGTGTGGCTTCATTGCTCAGAGAAGCGCCCTGAAAAGGTACAAGCGTCTCCTCTGAGGCGGGTCTGCTCCTCTCCTGCAGGGCGACGAGCTCCTCTGGGGCTTTTGTCCCTGGCTGGACTTGATGGTTATCTTGATCCCGGGAGAGAGTCCGCTGGCTCGGCAAGGGTAATGGCATTTCCATTGCTGCGGGGAAGACGCATCTCCTCACGTGGTCGAGGCCCTCAGGGACCCAAAGTGGAACGGAGGCGAAAACCGTTGACGAGCCGCCACAGGACCCAGGCACGGAGGCAGAAAGAGGCTCAGCGGAGCCAGGCCGACACGGAAGAGGTCGCTTTCGGGCGCACAGGGCGCGTTCGACCGAACACACACACGCACACGGGCACACGCACACACACAAACCGGCAGAAAGAGGGAACGACGCAGAGAGTGAGGGCCAGAGAGAGAAGAGAGAATGGGAGAGACAGGGACACGGGCAGTCACGCAGCAGCGGCACAGAAACACACCCCGCCCCCCCCCGGAGGCAACCCCTGACGCTGCAGGCTTCTGCTCCGGGCGTGAAGGCCCCTCGGGGCAGAGAGCAGCCCACGGACACGCGGGCGGACCTGTCCTGGAGATCACGGGGCCAAGACTTTTGGGGAGACTCACCCCAACGCCGTCCGGGCAGGCCTGAGGCTGGGACGACGCGCCGCTTCCCCCGGACTCCGCCTCCTGCGGTTTTGTCATCCTGGCCGGCGCGTTGCGACTGACTCCCGGCGTCCGTCCGTCCGGAGACGTTCCTGTCGACCCCGTGGAGAGGTGAGGCAGGAGTCTCGCAGCCCCGACACCCGAGCACCGCCACGGAGGGCTCCTGCTTTGCCAAGCCTCAGGGGCTGGTTTCTAAGACAACCGTGGGAATCACTGTGACGGCAGGGGCCCGCTCGCGCCTCGCGCATGCGCACTGGCCCTGCCGCGCCGGGCCCACTCGCGCTCCCCACCTGGAAGTCAGGCTGCGGCCCCTTTAGCAACGGCGGCTGCGCGGGGCGCCGGGGCCGGGGATGGGGTGGGAGGGGGCGTGTGTGTGGTGGGGCAGGGGCGAGGGGGGGCCGCGGGGGGGCTCCCGCTGCAGCCCCGCCGGCCGCCGGATCCCGGCTCCAGCAGGGGCCGGCGTGGGAGAAGGGGCCGCGGGCATCCCAGTACCAAGACCCCCGCAGTCCTGTCTTCGGGGCCTCCTTGAGCCGACTTCCCCCGGTGGAGGGGGAGCTTCAGGGCGTCAGATGGGATTTTGGACCCCTCCGGGTGAGAAAGGATGGGCTCGCCATCATCGGCTGAGGCAGGCGGGGCCTCCCTGCAGCACAGAATCATCCCCTGGGCCTTAAGGCGTGGTGTCAGCTGAAAATTCACTGACCCATCAGCCCTCGGCCTCCCTCCCCCTGTGAAAGAGCGGCGGCCTGCCCCCGCTTGCAAAAGCCCCGGGGCTCCTGCAAGCTGCTACTGCTTTCCAGGAGGCGCGCAAACAGGGACAGGGGCGGTTCCGCGGCGGAGCCAGTGGCCCCACGCGTGGCACTGGCGCATCCCCGAGCAGACGACGGGAATGTGTGCCAGCCCGGGCATACGGGGCGACGGCGAAAGCAACAGCGGTGTCCAGGCCCGTGCCCGGTGGAAGAGGGTCCCAATGGACCTGACCCGTGGATTCCAAGCGGGCCCGGATCAAAGAACGCCCGGGATCCAGGCGGGGGCCAGAAGATTCAGGGAGTCAGTCCACCCAGCAGCAGAGGAGAGGCTGCCCCTCAAGAATGAGACGGGAAGTGCAGAGGCGAAGTGCCACACCGCCTGCCCAAGAGGACCAGGCCAGTCACGGTGGCCTGCCGCTCATGCTAGGCAAGCCACCCAGCCGTGAGGTGAAACAGGGAGAGCAAGACAGCTTCCCTGCCGGAGACACGTGTGGAAGCCAAGAGCTCCGGGGTCATGGAACCTGCCCAAGCCAGCAGAAGCAGGTTTGGAGAGAGAGACCGTCACCACACGGATCTCCGAGGAGTGCCTCCCTGACGGACTGGGAAGCGATCTGTGCTGAAGACATTCAGCCAGACGGAGAAGCATCCAGGCCCCTGAGAAACAGGGCAGACAGAGCAAGAGGGAGGGCAGAGCAGAGGCCGGAGCCCGGGCCGGTGACTGCTCGGTGCCACCGCCGCGGGCCTAAGGGGAGGGTTGCCCAACGGCCGACTTGTCCAGAGAGGCCAGCGTTCCAGGGACTGGGAGGCTTGGCATCTCCCCTTCCCGGCTTCCTCTTCAAGCTTCGGCCGGGGTGTGGCTTCATTGCTCAGAGAAGCGCCCTGAAAAGGTACAAGCGTCTCCTCTGAGGCGGGTCTGCTCCTCTCCTGCAGGGCGACGAGCTCCTCTGGGGCTTTTGTCCCTGGCTGGACTTGATGGTTATCTTGATCCCGGGAGAGAGTCCGCTGGCTCGGCAAGGGTAATGGCATTTCCATTGCTGCGGGGAAGACGCATCTCCTCACGTGGTCGAGGCCCTCAGGGACCCAAAGTGGAACGGAGGCGAAAACCGTTGACGAGCCGCCACAGGACCCAGGCACGGAGGCAGAAAGAGGCTCAGCGGAGCCAGGCCGACACGGAAGAAGTCGCTTTCGGGCGCACAGGGCGCGTTCGACCGAACACACACACGCACACGGGCACACGCACACACACAAACCGGCAGAAAGAGGGAACGACGCAGAGAGTGAGGGCCAGAGAGAGAAGAGAGAATGGGAGAGACAGGGACACAGGCAGTCACGCAGCAGCGGCACAGAAACACACCCCGCCCCCCCCCCGTAGGCAACCCCTGACGCTGCAGGCTTCTGCTCCGGGCGTGAAGGCCCCTCGGGGCAGAGAGCAGCCCACGGACACGCGGGCGGACCTGTCCTGGAGATCACGGGGCCAAGACTTTTGGGGAGACTCACCCCAACGCCGTCCGGGCAGGCCTGAGGCTGGGACGACGCGCCGCTTCCCCCGGACTCCGCCTCCTGCGGTTTTGTCATCCTGGCCGGCGCGTTGCGACTGACTCCCGGCGTCCGTCCGTCCGGAGACGTTCCTGTCGACCCCGTGGAGAGGTGAGGCAGGAGTCTCGCAGCCCCGACACCCGAGCACCGCCACGGAGGGCTCCTGCTTTGCCAAGCCTCAGGGGCTGGTTTCTAAGACAACCGTGGGAATCACTGTGACGGCAGGGGCCCGCTCGCGCCTCGCGCATGCGCACTGGCCCTGCCGCGCCGGGCCCACTCGCGCTCCCCACCTGGAAGTCAGGCTGCGGCCCCTTTAGCAACGGCGGCTGCGCGGGGCGCCGGGGCCGGGGATGGGGTGGGAGGGGGCGTGTGTGTGGTGGGGCAGGGGCGAGGGGGGGCCGCGGGGGGGCTCCCGCTGCAGCCCCGCCGGCCGCCGGATCCCGGCTCCAGCAGGGGCCGGCGTGGGAGAAGGGGCCGCGGGCATCCCAGTACCAAGACCCCCGCAGTCCTGTCTTCGGGGCCTCCTTGAGCCGACTTCCCCCGGTGGAGGGGGAGCTTCAGGGCGTCAGATGGGATTTTGGACCCCTCCGGGTGAGAAAGGATGGGCTCGCCATCATCGGCTGAGGCAGGCGGGGCCTCCCTGCAGCACAGAATCATCCCCTGGGCCTTAAGGCGTGGTGTCAGCTGAAAATTCACTGACCCATCAGCCCTCGGCCTCCCTCCCCCTGTGAAAGAGCGGCGGCCTGCCCCCGCTTGCAAAAGCCCCGGGGCTCCTGCAAGCTGCTACTGCTTTCCAGGAGGCGCGCAAACAGGGACAGGGGCGGTTCCGCGGCGGAGCCAGTGGCCCCACGCGTGGCACTGGCGCATCCCCGAGCAGACGACGGGAATGTGTGCCAGCCCGGGCATACGGGGCGACGGCGAAAGCAACAGCGGTGTCCAGGCCCGTGCCCGGTGGAAGAGGGTCCCAATGGACCTGACCCGTGGATTCCAAGCGGGCCCGGATCAAAGAACGCCCGGGATCCAGGCGGGGGCCAGAAGATTCAGGGAGTCAGTCCACCCAGCAGCAGAGGAGAGGCTGCCCCTCAAGAATGAGACGGGAAGTGCAGAGGCGAAGTGCCACACCGCCTGCCCAAGAGGACCAGGCCAGTCACGGTGGCCTGCCGCTCATGCTAGGCAAGCCACCCAGCCGTGAGGTGAAACAGGGAGAGCAAGACAGCTTCCCTGCCGGAGACACGTGTGGAAGCCAAGAGCTCCGGGGTCATGGAACCTGCCCAAGCCAGCAGAAGCAGGTTTGGAGAGAGAGACCGTCACCACACGGATCTCCGAGGAGTGCCTCCCTGACGGACTGGGAAGCGATCTGTGCTGAAGACATTCAGCCAGACGGAGAAGCATCCAGGCCCCTGAGAAACAGGGCAGACAGAGCAAGAGGGAGGGCAGAGCAGAGGCCGGAGCCCGGGCCGGTGACTGCTCGGTGCCACCGCCGCGGGCCTAAGGGGAGGGTTGCCCAACGGCCGACTTGTCCAGAGAGGCCAGCGTTCCAGGGACTGGGAGGCTTGGCATCTCCCCTTCCCGGCTTCCTCTTCAAGCTTCGGCCGGGGTGTGGCTTCATTGCTCAGAGAAGCGCCCTGAAAAGGTACAAGCGTCTCCTCTGAGGCGGGTCTGCTCCTCTCCTGCAGGGCGACGAGCTCCTCTGGGGCTTTTGTCCCTGGCTGGACTTGATGGTTATCTTGATCCCGGGAGAGAGTCCGCTGGCTCGGCAAGGGTAATGGCATTTCCATTGCTGCGGGGAAGACGCATCTCCTCACGTGGTCGAGGCCCTCAGGGACCCAAAGTGGAACGGAGGCGAAAACCGTTGACGAGCCGCCACAGGACCCAGGCACGGAGGCAGAAAGAGGCTCAGCGGAGCCAGGCCGACACGGAAGAAGTCGCTTTCGGGCGCACAGGGCGCGTTCGACCGAACACACACACGCACACGGGCACACGCACACACACAAACCGGCAGAAAGAGGGAACGACGCAGAGAGTGAGGGCCAGAGAGAGAAGAGAGAATGGGAGAGACAGGGACACAGGCAGTCACGCAGCAGCGGCACAGAAACACACCCCGCCCCCCCCCCGTAGGCAACCCCTGACGCTGCAGGCTTCTGCTCCGGGCGTGAAGGCCCCTCGGGGCAGAGAGCAGCCCACGGACACGCGGGCGGACCTGTCCTGGAGATCACGGGGCCAAGACTTTTGGGGAGACTCACCCCAACGCCGTCCGGGCAGGCCTGAGGCTGGGACGACGCGCCGCTTCCCCCGGACTCCGCCTCCTGCGGTTTTGTCATCCTGGCCGGCGCGTTGCGACTGACTCCCGGCGTCCGTCCGTCCGGAGACGTTCCTGTCGACCCCGTGGAGAGGTGAGGCAGGAGTCTCGCAGCCCCGACACCCGAGCACCGCCACGGAGGGCTCCTGCTTTGCCAAGCCTCAGGGGCTGGTTTCTAAGACAACCGTGGGAATCACTGTGACGGCAGGGGCCCGCTCGCGCCTCGCGCATGCGCACTGGCCCTGCCGCGCCGGGCCCACTCGCGCTCCCCACCTGGAAGTCAGGCTGCGGCCCCTTTAGCAACGGCGGCTGCGCGGGGCGCCGGGGCCGGGGATGGGGTGGGAGGGGGCGTGTGTGTGGTGGGGCAGGGGCGAGGGGGGGCCGCGGGGGGGCTCCCGCTGCAGCCCCGCCGGCCGCCGGATCCCGGCTCCAGCAGGGGCCGGCGTGGGAGAAGGGGCCGCGGGCATCCCAGTACCAAGACCCCCGCAGTCCTGTCTTCGGGGCCTCCTTGAGCCGACTTCCCCCGGTGGAGGGGGAGCTTCAGGGCGTCAGATGGGATTTTGGACCCCTCCGGGTGAGAAAGGATGGGCTCGCCATCATCGGCTGAGGCAGGCGGGGCCTCCCTGCAGCACAGAATCATCCCCTGGGCCTTAAGGCGTGGTGTCAGCTGAAAATTCACTGACCCATCAGCCCTCGGCCTCCCTCCCCCTGTGAAAGAGCGGCGGCCTGCCCCCGCTTGCAAAAGCCCCGGGGCTCCTGCAAGCTGCTACTGCTTTCCAGGAGGCGCGCAAACAGGGACAGGGGCGGTTCCGCGGCGGAGCCAGTGGCCCCACGCGTGGCACTGGCGCATCCCCGAGCAGACGACGGGAATGTGTGCCAGCCCGGGCATACGGGGCGACGGCGAAAGCAACAGCGGTGTCCAGGCCCGTGCCCGGTGGAAGAGGGTCCCAATGGACCTGACCCGTGGATTCCAAGCGGGCCCGGATCAAAGAACGCCCGGGATCCAGGCGGGGGCCAGAAGATTCAGGGAGTCAGTCCACCCAGCAGCAGAGGAGAGGCTGCCCCTCAAGAATGAGACGGGAAGTGCAGAGGCGAAGTGCCACACCGCCTGCCCAAGAGGACCAGGCCAGTCACGGTGGCCTGCCGCTCATGCTAGGCAAGCCACCCAGCCGTGAGGTGAAACAGGGAGAGCAAGACAGCTTCCCTGCCGGAGACACGTGTGGAAGCCAAGAGCTCCGGGGTCATGGAACCTGCCCAAGCCAGCAGAAGCAGGTTTGGAGAGAGAGACCGTCACCACACGGATCTCCGAGGAGTGCCTCCCTGACGGACTGGGAAGCGATCTGTGCTGAAGACATTCAGCCAGACGGAGAAGCATCCAGGCCCCTGAGAAACAGGGCAGACAGAGCAAGAGGGAGGGCAGAGCAGAGGCCGGAGCCCGGGCCGGTGACTGCTCGGTGCCACCGCCGCGGGCCTAAGGGGAGGGTTGCCCAACGGCCGACTTGTCCAGAGAGGCCAGCGTTCCAGGGACTGGGAGGCTTGGCATCTCCCCTTCCCGGCTTCCTCTTCAAGCTTCGGCCGGGGTGTGGCTTCATTGCTCAGAGAAGCGCCCTGAAAAGGTACAAGCGTCTCCTCTGAGGCGGGTCTGCTCCTCTCCTGCAGGGCGACGAGCTCCTCTGGGGCTTTTGTCCCTGGCTGGACTTGATGGTTATCTTGATCCCGGGAGAGAGTCCGCTGGCTCGGCAAGGGTAATGGCATTTCCATTGCTGCGGGGAAGACGCATCTCCTCACGTGGTCGAGGCCCTCAGGGACCCAAAGTGGAACGGAGGCGAAAACCGTTGACGAGCCGCCACAGGACCCAGGCACGGAGGCAGAAAGAGGCTCAGCGGAGCCAGGCCGACACGGAAGAGGTCGCTTTCGGGCGCACAGGGCGCGTTCGACCGAACACACACACGCACACGGGCACACGCACACACACAAACCGGCAGAAAGAGGGAACGACGCAGAGAGTGAGGGCCAGAGAGAGAAGAGAGAATGGGAGAGACAGGGACACGGGCAGTCACGCAGCAGCGGCACAGAAACACACCCCGCCCCCCCCCGTAGGCAACCCCTGACGCTGCAGGCTTCTGCTCCGGGCGTGAAGGCCCCTCGGGGCAGAGAGCAGCCCACGGACACGCGGGCGGACCTGTCCTGGAGATCACGGGGCCAAGACTTTTGGGGAGACTCACCCCAACGCCGTCCGGGCAGGCCTGAGGCTGGGACGACGCGCCGCTTCCCCCGGACTCCGCCTCCTGCGGTTTTGTCATCCTGGCCGGCGCGTTGCGACTGACTCCCGGCGTCCGTCCGTCCGGAGACGTTCCTGTCGACCCCGTGGAGAGGTGAGGCAGGAGTCTCGCAGCCCCGACACCCGAGCACCGCCACGGAGGGCTCCTGCTTTGCCAAGCCTCAGGGGCTGGTTTCTAAGACAACCGTGGGAATCACTGTGACGGCAGGGGCCCGCTCGCGCCTCGCGCATGCGCACTGGCCCTGCCGCGCCGGGCCCACTCGCGCTCCCCACCTGGAAGTCAGGCTGCGGCCCCTTTAGCAACGGCGGCTGCGCGGGGCGCCGGGGCCGGGGATGGGGTGGGAGGGGGCGTGTGTGTGGTGGGGCAGGGGCGAGGGGGGGGCCGCGGGGGGGCTCCCGCTGCAGCCCCGCCGGCCGCCGGATCCCGGCTCCAGCAGGGGCCGGCGTGGGAGAAGGGGCCGCGGGCATCCCAGTACCAAGACCCCCGCAGTCCTGTCTTCGGGGCCTCCTTGAGCCGACTTCCCCCGGTGGAGGGGGAGCTTCAGGGCGTCAGATGGGATTTTGGACCCCTCCGGGTGAGAAAGGATGGGCTCGCCATCATCGGCTGAGGCAGGCGGGGCCTCCCTGCAGCACAGAATCATCCCCTGGGCCTTAAGGCGTGGTGTCAGCTGAAAATTCACTGACCCATCAGCCCTCGGCCTCCCTCCCCCTGTGAAAGAGCGGCGGCCTGCCCCCGCTTGCAAAAGCCCCGGGGCTCCTGCAAGCTGCTACTGCTTTCCAGGAGGCGCGCAAACAGGGACAGGGGCGGTTCCGCGGCGGAGCCAGTGGCCCCACGCGTGGCACTGGCGCATCCCCGAGCAGACGACGGGAATGTGTGCCAGCCCGGGCATACGGGGCGACGGCGAAAGCAACAGCGGTGTCCAGGCCCGTGCCCGGTGGAAGAGGGTCCCAATGGACCTGACCCGTGGATTCCAAGCGGGCCCGGATCAAAGAACGCCCGGGATCCAGGCGGGGGCCAGAAGATTCAGGGAGTCAGTCCACCCAGCAGCAGAGGAGAGGCTGCCCCTCAAGAATGAGACGGGAAGTGCAGAGGCGAAGTGCCACACCGCCTGCCCAAGAGGACCAGGCCAGTCACGGTGGCCTGCCGCTCATGCTAGGCAAGCCACCCAGCCGTGAGGTGAAACAGGGAGAGCAAGACAGCTTCCCTGCCGGAGACACGTGTGGAAGCCAAGAGCTCCGGGGTCATGGAACCTGCCCAAGCCAGCAGAAGCAGGTTTGGAGAGAGAGACCGTCACCACACGGATCTCCGAGGAGTGCCTCCCTGACGGACTGGGAAGCGATCTGTGCTGAAGACATTCAGCCAGACGGAGAAGCATCCAGGCCCCTGAGAAACAGGGCAGACAGAGCAAGAGGGAGGGCAGAGCAGAGGCCGGAGCCCGGGCCGGTGACTGCTCGGTGCCACCGCCGCGGGCCTAAGGGGAGGGTTGCCCAACGGCCGACTTGTCCAGAGAGGCCAGCGTTCCAGGGACTGGGAGGCTTGGCATCTCCCCTTCCCGGCTTCCTCTTCAAGCTTCGGCCGGGGTGTGGCTTCATTGCTCAGAGAAGCGCCCTGAAAAGGTACAAGCGTCTCCTCTGAGGCGGGTCTGCTCCTCTCCTGCAGGGCGACGAGCTCCTCTGGGGCTTTTGTCCCTGGCTGGACTTGATGGTTATCTTGATCCCGGGAGAGAGTCCGCTGGCTCGGCAAGGGTAATGGCATTTCCATTGCTGCGGGGAAGACGCATCTCCTCACGTGGTCGAGGCCCTCAGGGACCCAAAGTGGAACGGAGGCGAAAACCGTTGACGAGCCGCCACAGGACCCAGGCACGGAGGCAGAAAGAGGCTCAGCGGAGCCAGGCCGACACGGAAGAAGTCGCTTTCGGGCGCACAGGGCGCGTTCGACCGAACACACACACGCACACGGGCACACGCACACACACAAACCGGCAGAAAGAGGGAACGACGCAGAGAGTGAGGGCCAGAGAGAGAAGAGAGAATGGGAGAGACAGGGACACAGGCAGTCACGCAGCAGCGGCACAGAAACACACCCCGCCCCCCCCCCGTAGGCAACCCCTGACGCTGCAGGCTTCTGCTCCGGGCGTGAAGGCCCCTCGGGGCAGAGAGCAGCCCACGGACACGCGGGCGGACCTGTCCTGGAGATCACGGGGCCAAGACTTTTGGGGAGACTCACCCCAACGCCGTCCGGGCAGGCCTGAGGCTGGGACGACGCGCCGCTTCCCCCGGACTCCGCCTCCTGCGGTTTTGTCATCCTGGCCGGCGCGTTGCGACTGACTCCCGGCGTCCGTCCGTCCGGAGACGTTCCTGTCGACCCCGTGGAGAGGTGAGGCAGGAGTCTCGCAGCCCCGACACCCGAGCACCGCCACGGAGGGCTCCTGCTTTGCCAAGCCTCAGGGGCTGGTTTCTAAGACAACCGTGGGAATCACTGTGACGGCAGGGGCCCGCTCGCGCCTCGCGCATGCGCACTGGCCCTGCCGCGCCGGGCCCACTCGCGCTCCCCACCTGGAAGTCAGGCTGCGGCCCCTTTAGCAACGGCGGCTGCGCGGGGCGCCGGGGCCGGGGATGGGGTGGGAGGGGGCGTGTGTGTGGTGGGGCAGGGGCGAGGGGGGGCCGCGGGGGGGCTCCCGCTGCAGCCCCGCCGGCCGCCGGATCCCGGCTCCAGCAGGGGCCGGCGTGGGAGAAGGGGCCGCGGGCATCCCAGTACCAAGACCCCCGCAGTCCTGTCTTCGGGGCCTCCTTGAGCCGACTTCCCCCGGTGGAGGGGGAGCTTCAGGGCGTCAGATGGGATTTTGGACCCCTCCGGGTGAGAAAGGATGGGCTCGCCATCATCGGCTGAGGCAGGCGGGGCCTCCCTGCAGCACAGAATCATCCCCTGGGCCTTAAGGCGTGGTGTCAGCTGAAAATTCACTGACCCATCAGCCCTCGGCCTCCCTCCCCCTGTGAAAGAGCGGCGGCCTGCCCCCGCTTGCAAAAGCCCCGGGGCTCCTGCAAGCTGCTACTGCTTTCCAGGAGGCGCGCAAACAGGGACAGGGGCGGTTCCGCGGCGGAGCCAGTGGCCCCACGCGTGGCACTGGCGCATCCCCGAGCAGACGACGGGAATGTGTGCCAGCCCGGGCATACGGGGCGACGGCGAAAGCAACAGCGGTGTCCAGGCCCGTGCCCGGTGGAAGAGGGTCCCAATGGACCTGACCCGTGGATTCCAAGCGGGCCCGGATCAAAGAACGCCCGGGATCCAGGCGGGGGCCAGAAGATTCAGGGAGTCAGTCCACCCAGCAGCAGAGGAGAGGCTGCCCCTCAAGAATGAGACGGGAAGTGCAGAGGCGAAGTGCCACACCGCCTGCCCAAGAGGACCAGGCCAGTCACGGTGGCCTGCCGCTCATGCTAGGCAAGCCACCCAGCCGTGAGGTGAAACAGGGAGAGCAAGACAGCTTCCCTGCCGGAGACACGTGTGGAAGCCAAGAGCTCCGGGGTCATGGAACCTGCCCAAGCCAGCAGAAGCAGGTTTGGAGAGAGAGACCGTCACCACACGGATCTCCGAGGAGTGCCTCCCTGACGGACTGGGAAGCGATCTGTGCTGAAGACATTCAGCCAGACGGAGAAGCATCCAGGCCCCTGAGAAACAGGGCAGACAGAGCAAGAGGGAGGGCAGAGCAGAGGCCGGAGCCCGGGCCGGTGACTGCTCGGTGCCACCGCCGCGGGCCTAAGGGGAGGGTTGCCCAACGGCCGACTTGTCCAGAGAGGCCAGCGTTCCAGGGACTGGGAGGCTTGGCATCTCCCCTTCCCGGCTTCCTCTTCAAGCTTCGGCCGGGGTGTGGCTTCATTGCTCAGAGAAGCGCCCTGAAAAGGTACAAGCGTCTCCTCTGAGGCGGGTCTGCTCCTCTCCTGCAGGGCGACGAGCTCCTCTGGGGCTTTTGTCCCTGGCTGGACTTGATGGTTATCTTGATCCCGGGAGAGAGTCCGCTGGCTCGGCAAGGGTAATGGCATTTCCATTGCTGCGGGGAAGACGCATCTCCTCACGTGGTCGAGGCCCTCAGGGACCCAAAGTGGAACGGAGGCGAAAACCGTTGACGAGCCGCCACAGGACCCAGGCACGGAGGCAGAAAGAGGCTCAGCGGAGCCAGGCCGACACGGAAGAAGTCGCTTTCGGGCGCACAGGGCGCGTTCGACCGAACACACACACGCACACGGGCACACGCACACACACAAACCGGCAGAAAGAGGGAACGACGCAGAGAGTGAGGGCCAGAGAGAGAAGAGAGAATGGGAGAGACAGGGACACAGGCAGTCACGCAGCAGCGGCACAGAAACACACCCCGCCCCCCCCCCGTAGGCAACCCCTGACGCTGCAGGCTTCTGCTCCGGGCGTGAAGGCCCCTCGGGGCAGAGAGCAGCCCACGGACACGCGGGCGGACCTGTCCTGGAGATCACGGGGCCAAGACTTTTGGGGAGACTCACCCCAACGCCGTCCGGGCAGGCCTGAGGCTGGGACGACGCGCCGCTTCCCCCGGACTCCGCCTCCTGCGGTTTTGTCATCCTGGCCGGCGCGTTGCGACTGACTCCCGGCGTCCGTCCGTCCGGAGACGTTCCTGTCGACCCCGTGGAGAGGTGAGGCAGGAGTCTCGCAGCCCCGACACCCGAGCACCGCCACGGAGGGCTCCTGCTTTGCCAAGCCTCAGGGGCTGGTTTCTAAGACAACCGTGGGAATCACTGTGACGGCAGGGGCCCGCTCGCGCCTCGCGCATGCGCACTGGCCCTGCCGCGCCGGGCCCACTCGCGCTCCCCACCTGGAAGTCAGGCTGCGGCCCCTTTAGCAACGGCGGCTGCGCGGGGCGCCGGGGCCGGGGATGGGGTGGGAGGGGGCGTGTGTGTGGTGGGGCAGGGGCGAGGGGGGGCCGCGGGGGGGCTCCCGCTGCAGCCCCGCCGGCCGCCGGATCCCGGCTCCAGCAGGGGCCGGCGTGGGAGAAGGGGCCGCGGGCATCCCAGTACCAAGACCCCCGCAGTCCTGTCTTCGGGGCCTCCTTGAGCCGACTTCCCCCGGTGGAGGGGGAGCTTCAGGGCGTCAGATGGGATTTTGGACCCCTCCGGGTGAGAAAGGATGGGCTCGCCATCATCGGCTGAGGCAGGCGGGGCCTCCCTGCAGCACAGAATCATCCCCTGGGCCTTAAGGCGTGGTGTCAGCTGAAAATTCACTGACCCATCAGCCCTCGGCCTCCCTCCCCCTGTGAAAGAGCGGCGGCCTGCCCCCGCTTGCAAAAGCCCCGGGGCTCCTGCAAGCTGCTACTGCTTTCCAGGAGGCGCGCAAACAGGGACAGGGGCGGTTCCGCGGCGGAGCCAGTGGCCCCACGCGTGGCACTGGCGCATCCCCGAGCAGACGACGGGAATGTGTGCCAGCCCGGGCATACGGGGCGACGGCGAAAGCAACAGCGGTGTCCAGGCCCGTGCCCGGTGGAAGAGGGTCCCAATGGACCTGACCCGTGGATTCCAAGCGGGCCCGGATCAAAGAACGCCCGGGATCCAGGCGGGGGCCAGAAGATTCAGGGAGTCAGTCCACCCAGCAGCAGAGGAGAGGCTGCCCCTCAAGAATGAGACGGGAAGTGCAGAGGCGAAGTGCCACACCGCCTGCCCAAGAGGACCAGGCCAGTCACGGTGGCCTGCCGCTCATGCTAGGCAAGCCACCCAGCCGTGAGGTGAAACAGGGAGAGCAAGACAGCTTCCCTGCCGGAGACACGTGTGGAAGCCAAGAGCTCCGGGGTCATGGAACCTGCCCAAGCCAGCAGAAGCAGGTTTGGAGAGAGAGACCGTCACCACACGGATCTCCGAGGAGTGCCTCCCTGACGGACTGGGAAGCGATCTGTGCTGAAGACATTCAGCCAGACGGAGAAGCATCCAGGCCCCTGAGAAACAGGGCAGACAGAGCAAGAGGGAGGGCAGAGCAGAGGCCGGAGCCCGGGCCGGTGACTGCTCGGTGCCACCGCCGCGGGCCTAAGGGGAGGGTTGCCCAACGGCCGACTTGTCCAGAGAGGCCAGCGTTCCAGGGACTGGGAGGCTTGGCATCTCCCCTTCCCGGCTTCCTCTTCAAGCTTCGGCCGGGGTGTGGCTTCATTGCTCAGAGAAGCGCCCTGAAAAGGTACAAGCGTCTCCTCTGAGGCGGGTCTGCTCCTCTCCTGCAGGGCGACGAGCTCCTCTGGGGCTTTTGTCCCTGGCTGGACTTGATGGTTATCTTGATCCCGGGAGAGAGTCCGCTGGCTCGGCAAGGGTAATGGCATTTCCATTGCTGCGGGGAAGACGCATCTCCTCACGTGGTCGAGGCCCTCAGGGACCCAAAGTGGAACGGAGGCGAAAACCGTTGACGAGCCGCCACAGGACCCAGGCACGGAGGCAGAAAGAGGCTCAGCGGAGCCAGGCCGACACGGAAGAGGTCGCTTTCGGGCGCACAGGGCGCGTTCGACCGAACACACACACGCACACGGGCACACGCACACACACAAACCGGCAGAAAGAGGGAACGACGCAGAGAGTGAGGGCCAGAGAGAGAAGAGAGAATGGGAGAGACAGGGACACAGGCAGTCACGCAGCAGCGGCACAGAAACACACCCCGCCCCCCCCCCCGTAGGCAACCCCTGACGCTGCAGGCTTCTGCTCCGGGCGTGAAGGCCCCTCGGGGCAGAGAGCAGCCCACGGACACGCGGGCGGACCTGTCCTGGAGATCACGGGGCCAAGACTTTTGGGGAGACTCACCCCAACGCCGTCCGGGCAGGCCTGAGGCTGGGACGACGCGCCGCTTCCCCCGGACTCCGCCTCCTGCGGTTTTGTCATCCTGGCCGGCGCGTTGCGACTGACTCCCGGCGTCCGTCCGTCCGGAGACGTTCCTGTCGACCCCGTGGAGAGGTGAGGCAGGAGTCTCGCAGCCCCGACACCCGAGCACCGCCACGGAGGGCTCCTGCTTTGCCAAGCCTCAGGGGCTGGTTTCTAAGACAACCGTGGGAATCACTGTGACGGCAGGGGCCCGCTCGCGCCTCGCGCATGCGCACTGGCCCTGCCGCGCCGGGCCCACTCGCGCTCCCCACCTGGAAGTCAGGCTGCGGCCCCTTTAGCAACGGCGGCTGCGCGGGGCGCCGGGGCCGGGGATGGGGTGGGAGGGGGCGTGTGTGTGGTGGGGCAGGGGCGAGGGGGGGCCGCGGGGGGGCTCCCGCTGCAGCCCCGCCGGCCGCCGGATCCCGGCTCCAGCAGGGGCCGGCGTGGGAGAAGGGGCTGCGGGCATCCCAGTACCAAGACCCCCGCAGTCCTGTCTTCGGGGCCTCCTTGAGCCGACTTCCCCCGGTGGAGGGGGAGCTTCAGGGCGTCAGATGGGATTTTGGACCCCTCCGGGTGAGAAAGGATGGGCTCGCCATCATCGGCTGAGGCAGGCGGGGCCTCCCTGCAGCACAGAATCATCCCCTGGGCCTTAAGGCGTGGTGTCAGCTGAAAATTCACTGACCCATCAGCCCTCGGCCTCCCTCCCCCTGTGAAAGAGCGGCGGCCTGCCCCCGCTTGCAAAAGCCCCGGGGCTCCTGCAAGCTGCTACTGCTTTCCAGGAGGCGCGCAAACAGGGACAGGGGCGGTTCCGCGGCGGAGCCAGTGGCCCCACGCGTGGCACTGGCGCATCCCCGAGCAGACGACGGGAATGTGTGCCAGCCCGGGCATACGGGGCGACGGCGAAAGCAACAGCGGTGTCCAGGCCCGTGCCCGGTGGAAGAGGGTCCCAATGGACCTGACCCGTGGATTCCAAGCGGGCCCGGATCAAAGAACGCCCGGGATCCAGGCGGGGGCCAGAAGATTCAGGGAGTCAGTCCACCCAGCAGCAGAGGAGAGGCTGCCCCTCAAGAATGAGACGGGAAGTGCAGAGGCGAAGTGCCACACCGCCTGCCCAAGAGGACCAGGCCAGTCACGGTGGCCTGCCGCTCATGCTAGGCAAGCCACCCAGCCGTGAGGTGAAACAGGGAGAGCAAGACAGCTTCCCTGCCGGAGACACGTGTGGAAGCCAAGAGCTCCGGGGTCATGGAACCTGCCCAAGCCAGCAGAAGCAGGTTTGGAGAGAGAGACCGTCACCACACGGATCTCCGAGGAGTGCCTCCCTGACGGACTGGGAAGCGATCTGTGCTGAAGACATTCAGCCAGACGGAGAAGCATCCAGGCCCCTGAGAAACAGGGCAGACAGAGCAAGAGGGAGGGCAGAGCAGAGGCCGGAGCCCGGGCCGGTGACTGCTCGGTGCCACCGCCGCGGGCCTAAGGGGAGGGTTGCCCAACGGCCGACTTGTCCAGAGAGGCCAGCGTTCCAGGGACTGGGAGGCTTGGCATCTCCCCTTCCCGGCTTCCTCTTCAAGCTTCGGCCGGGGTGTGGCTTCATTGCTCAGAGAAGCGCCCTGAAAAGGTACAAGCGTCTCCTCTGAGGCGGGTCTGCTCCTCTCCTGCAGGGCGACGAGCTCCTCTGGGGCTTTTGTCCCTGGCTGGACTTGATGGTTATCTTGATCCCGGGAGAGAGTCCGCTGGCTCGGCAAGGGTAATGGCATTTCCATTGCTGCGGGGAAGACGCATCTCCTCACGTGGTCGAGGCCCTCAGGGACCCAAAGTGGAACGGAGGCGAAAACCGTTGACGAGCCGCCACAGGACCCAGGCACGGAGGCAGAAAGAGGCTCAGCGGAGCCAGGCCGACACGGAAGAGGTCGCTTTCGGGCGCACAGGGCGCGTTCGACCGAACACACACACGCACACGGGCACACGCACACACACAAACCGGCAGAAAGAGGGAACGACGCAGAGAGTGAGGGCCAGAGAGAGAAGAGAGAATGGGAGAGACAGGGACACAGGCAGTCACGCAGCAGCGGCACAGAAACACACCCCGCCCCCCCCCCGTAGGCAACCCCTGACGCTGCAGGCTTCTGCTCCGGGCGTGAAGGCCCCTCGGGGCAGAGAGCAGCCCACGGACACGCGGGCGGACCTGTCCTGGAGATCACGGGGCCAAGACTTTTGGGGAGACTCACCCCAACGCCGTCCGGGCAGGCCTGAGGCTGGGACGACGCGCCGCTTCCCCCGGACTCCGCCTCCTGCGGTTTTGTCATCCTGGCCGGCGCGTTGCGACTGACTCCCGGCGTCCGTCCGTCCGGAGACGTTCCTGTCGACCCCGTGGAGAGGTGAGGCAGGAGTCTCGCAGCCCCGACACCCGAGCACCGCCACGGAGGGCTCCTGCTTTGCCAAGCCTCAGGGGCTGGTTTCTAAGACAACCGTGGGAATCACTGTGACGGCAGGGGCCCGCTCGCGCCTCGCGCATGCGCACTGGCCCTGCCGCGCCGGGCCCACTCGCGCTCCCCACCTGGAAGTCAGGCTGCGGCCCCTTTAGCAACGGCGGCTGCGCGGGGCGCCGGGGCCGGGGATGGGGTGGGAGGGGGCGTGTGTGTGGTGGGGCAGGGGCGAGGGGGGGCCGCGGGGGGGCTCCCGCTGCAGCCCCGCCGGCCGCCGGATCCCGGCTCCAGCAGGGGCCGGCGTGGGAGAAGGGGCTGCGGGCATCCCAGTACCAAGACCCCCGCAGTCCTGTCTTCGGGGCCTCCTTGAGCCGACTTCCCCCGGTGGAGGGGGAGCTTCAGGGCGTCAGATGGGATTTTGGACCCCTCCGGGTGAGAAAGGATGGGCTCGCCATCATCGGCTGAGGCAGGCGGGGCCTCCCTGCAGCACAGAATCATCCCCTGGGCCTTAAGGCGTGGTGTCAGCTGAAAATTCACTGACCCATCAGCCCTCGGCCTCCCTCCCCCTGTGAAAGAGCGGCGGCCTGCCCCCGCTTGCAAAAGCCCCGGGGCTCCTGCAAGCTGCTACTGCTTTCCAGGAGGCGCGCAAACAGGGACAGGGGCGGTTCCGCGGCGGAGCCAGTGGCCCCACGCGTGGCACTGGCGCATCCCCGAGCAGACGACGGGAATGTGTGCCAGCCCGGGCATACGGGGCGACGGCGAAAGCAACAGCGGTGTCCAGGCCCGTGCCCGGTGGAAGAGGGTCCCAATGGACCTGACCCGTGGATTCCAAGCGGGCCCGGATCAAAGAACGCCCGGGATCCAGGCGGGGGCCAGAAGATTCAGGGAGTCAGTCCACCCAGCAGCAGAGGAGAGGCTGCCCCTCAAGAATGAGACGGGAAGTGCAGAGGCGAAGTGCCACACCGCCTGCCCAAGAGGACCAGGCCAGTCACGGTGGCCTGCCGCTCATGCTAGGCAAGCCACCCAGCCGTGAGGTGAAACAGGGAGAGCAAGACAGCTTCCCTGCCGGAGACACGTGTGGAAGCCAAGAGCTCCGGGGTCATGGAACCTGCCCAAGCCAGCAGAAGCAGGTTTGGAGAGAGAGACCGTCACCACACGGATCTCCGAGGAGTGCCTCCCTGACGGACTGGGAAGCGATCTGTGCTGAAGACATTCAGCCAGACGGAGAAGCATCCAGGCCCCTGAGAAACAGGGCAGACAGAGCAAGAGGGAGGGCAGAGCAGAGGCCGGAGCCCGGGCCGGTGACTGCTCGGTGCCACCGCCGCGGGCCTAAGGGGAGGGTTGCCCAACGGCCGACTTGTCCAGAGAGGCCAGCGTTCCAGGGACTGGGAGGCTTGGCATCTCCCCTTCCCGGCTTCCTCTTCAAGCTTCGGCCGGGGTGTGGCTTCATTGCTCAGAGAAGCGCCCTGAAAAGGTACAAGCGTCTCCTCTGAGGCGGGTCTGCTCCTCTCCTGCAGGGCGACGAGCTCCTCTGGGGCTTTTGTCCCTGGCTGGACTTGATGGTTATCTTGATCCCGGGAGAGAGTCCGCTGGCTCGGCAAGGGTAATGGCATTTCCATTGCTGCGGGGAAGACGCATCTCCTCACGTGGTCGAGGCCCTCAGGGACCCAAAGTGGAACGGAGGCGAAAACCGTTGACGAGCCGCCACAGGACCCAGGCACGGAGGCAGAAAGAGGCTCAGCGGAGCCAGGCCGACACGGAAGAAGTCGCTTTCGGGCGCACAGGGCGCGTTCGACCGAACACACACACGCACACGGGCACACGCACACACACAAACCGGCAGAAAGAGGGAACGACGCAGAGAGTGAGGGCCAGAGAGAGAAGAGAGAATGGGAGAGACAGGGACACAGGCAGTCACGCAGCAGCGGCACAGAAACACACCCCGCCCCCCCCCGTAGGCAACCCCTGACGCTGCAGGCTTCTGCTCCGGGCGTGAAGGCCCCTCGGGGCAGAGAGCAGCCCACGGACACGCGGGCGGACCTGTCCTGGAGATCACGGGGCCAAGACTTTTGGGGAGACTCACCCCAACGCCGTCCGGGCAGGCCTGAGGCTGGGACGACGCGCCGCTTCCCCCGGACTCCGCCTCCTGCGGTTTTGTCATCCTGGCCGGCGCGTTGCGACTGACTCCCGGCGTCCGTCCGTCCGGAGACGTTCCTGTCGACCCCGTGGAGAGGTGAGGCAGGAGTCTCGCAGCCCCGACACCCGAGCACCGCCACGGAGGGCTCCTGCTTTGCCAAGCCTCAGGGGCTGGTTTCTAAGACAACCGTGGGAATCACTGTGACGGCAGGGGCCCGCTCGCGCCTCGCGCATGCGCACTGGCCCTGCCGCGCCGGGCCCACTCGCGCTCCCCACCTGGAAGTCAGGCTGCGGCCCCTTTAGCAACGGCGGCTGCGCGGGGCGCCGGGGCCGGGGATGGGGTGGGAGGGGGCGTGTGTGTGGTGGGGCAGGGGCGAGGGGGGGCCGCGGGGGGGCTCCCGCTGCAGCCCCGCCGGCCGCCGGATCCCGGCTCCAGCAGGGGCCGGCGTGGGAGAAGGGGCCGCGGGCATCCCAGTACCAAGACCCCCGCAGTCCTGTCTTCGGGGCCTCCTTGAGCCGACTTCCCCCGGTGGAGGGGGAGCTTCAGGGCGTCAGATGGGATTTTGGACCCCTCCGGGTGAGAAAGGATGGGCTCGCCATCATCGGCTGAGGCAGGCGGGGCCTCCCTGCAGCACAGAATCATCCCCTGGGCCTTAAGGCGTGGTGTCAGCTGAAAATTCACTGACCCATCAGCCCTCGGCCTCCCTCCCCCTGTGAAAGAGCGGCGGCCTGCCCCCGCTTGCAAAAGCCCCGGGGCTCCTGCAAGCTGCTACTGCTTTCCAGGAGGCGCGCAAACAGGGACAGGGGCGGTTCCGCGGCGGAGCCAGTGGCCCCACGCGTGGCACTGGCGCATCCCCGAGCAGACGACGGGAATGTGTGCCAGCCCGGGCATACGGGGCGACGGCGAAAGCAACAGCGGTGTCCAGGCCCGTGCCCGGTGGAAGAGGGTCCCAATGGACCTGACCCGTGGATTCCAAGCGGGCCCGGATCAAAGAACGCCCGGGATCCAGGCGGGGGCCAGAAGATTCAGGGAGTCAGTCCACCCAGCAGCAGAGGAGAGGCTGCCCCTCAAGAATGAGACGGGAAGTGCAGAGGCGAAGTGCCACACCGCCTGCCCAAGAGGACCAGGCCAGTCACGGTGGCCTGCCGCTCATGCTAGGCAAGCCACCCAGCCGTGAGGTGAAACAGGGAGAGCAAGACAGCTTCCCTGCCGGAGACACGTGTGGAAGCCAAGAGCTCCGGGGTCATGGAACCTGCCCAAGCCAGCAGAAGCAGGTTTGGAGAGAGAGACCGTCACCACACGGATCTCCGAGGAGTGCCTCCCTGACGGACTGGGAAGCGATCTGTGCTGAAGACATTCAGCCAGACGGAGAAGCATCCAGGCCCCTGAGAAACAGGGCAGACAGAGCAAGAGGGAGGGCAGAGCAGAGGCCGGAGCCCGGGCCGGTGACTGCTCGGTGCCACCGCCGCGGGCCTAAGGGGAGGGTTGCCCAACGGCCGACTTGTCCAGAGAGGCCAGCGTTCCAGGGACTGGGAGGCTTGGCATCTCCCCTTCCCGGCTTCCTCTTCAAGCTTCGGCCGGGGTGTGGCTTCATTGCTCAGAGAAGCGCCCTGAAAAGGTACAAGCGTCTCCTCTGAGGCGGGTCTGCTCCTCTCCTGCAGGGCGACGAGCTCCTCTGGGGCTTTTGTCCCTGGCTGGACTTGATGGTTATCTTGATCCCGGGAGAGAGTCCGCTGGCTCGGCAAGGGTAATGGCATTTCCATTGCTGCGGGGAAGACGCATCTCCTCACGTGGTCGAGGCCCTCAGGGACCCAAAGTGGAACGGAGGCGAAAACCGTTGACGAGCCGCCACAGGACCCAGGCACGGAGGCAGAAAGAGGCTCAGCGGAGCCAGGCCGACACGGAAGAAGTCGCTTTCGGGCGCACAGGGCGCGTTCGACCGAACACACACACGCACACGGGCACACGCACACACACAAACCGGCAGAAAGAGGGAACGACGCAGAGAGTGAGGGCCAGAGAGAGAAGAGAGAATGGGAGAGACAGGGACACAGGCAGTCACGCAGCAGCGGCACAGAAACACACCCCGCCCCCCCCCGTAGGCAACCCCTGACGCTGCAGGCTTCTGCTCCGGGCGTGAAGGCCCCTCGGGGCAGAGAGCAGCCCACGGACACGCGGGCGGACCTGTCCTGGAGATCACGGGGCCAAGACTTTTGGGGAGACTCACCCCAACGCCGTCCGGGCAGGCCTGAGGCTGGGACGACGCGCCGCTTCCCCCGGACTCCGCCTCCTGCGGTTTTGTCATCCTGGCCGGCGCGTTGCGACTGACTCCCGGCGTCCGTCCGTCCGGAGACGTTCCTGTCGACCCCGTGGAGAGGTGAGGCAGGAGTCTCGCAGCCCCGACACCCGAGCACCGCCACGGAGGGCTCCTGCTTTGCCAAGCCTCAGGGGCTGGTTTCTAAGACAACCGTGGGAATCACTGTGACGGCAGGGGCCCGCTCGCGCCTCGCGCATGCGCACTGGCCCTGCCGCGCCGGGCCCACTCGCGCTCCCCACCTGGAAGTCAGGCTGCGGCCCCTTTAGCAACGGCGGCTGCGCGGGGCGCCGGGGCCGGGGATGGGGTGGGAGGGGGCGTGTGTGTGGTGGGGCAGGGGCGAGGGGGGGCCGCGGGGGGGCTCCCGCTGCAGCCCCGCCGGCCGCCGGATCCCGGCTCCAGCAGGGGCCGGCGTGGGAGAAGGGGCCGCGGGCATCCCAGTACCAAGACCCCCGCAGTCCTGTCTTCGGGGCCTCCTTGAGCCGACTTCCCCCGGTGGAGGGGGAGCTTCAGGGCGTCAGATGGGATTTTGGACCCCTCCGGGTGAGAAAGGATGGGCTCGCCATCATCGGCTGAGGCAGGCGGGGCCTCCCTGCAGCACAGAATCATCCCCTGGGCCTTAAGGCGTGGTGTCAGCTGAAAATTCACTGACCCATCAGCCCTCGGCCTCCCTCCCCCTGTGAAAGAGCGGCGGCCTGCCCCCGCTTGCAAAAGCCCCGGGGCTCCTGCAAGCTGCTACTGCTTTCCAGGAGGCGCGCAAACAGGGACAGGGGCGGTTCCGCGGCGGAGCCAGTGGCCCCACGCGTGGCACTGGCGCATCCCCGAGCAGACGACGGGAATGTGTGCCAGCCCGGGCATACGGGGCGACGGCGAAAGCAACAGCGGTGTCCAGGCCCGTGCCCGGTGGAAGAGGGTCCCAATGGACCTGACCCGTGGATTCCAAGCGGGCCCGGATCAAAGAACGCCCGGGATCCAGGCGGGGGCCAGAAGATTCAGGGAGTCAGTCCACCCAGCAGCAGAGGAGAGGCTGCCCCTCAAGAATGAGACGGGAAGTGCAGAGGCGAAGTGCCACACCGCCTGCCCAAGAGGACCAGGCCAGTCACGGTGGCCTGCCGCTCATGCTAGGCAAGCCACCCAGCCGTGAGGTGAAACAGGGAGAGCAAGACAGCTTCCCTGCCGGAGACACGTGTGGAAGCCAAGAGCTCCGGGGTCATGGAACCTGCCCAAGCCAGCAGAAGCAGGTTTGGAGAGAGAGACCGTCACCACACGGATCTCCGAGGAGTGCCTCCCTGACGGACTGGGAAGCGATCTGTGCTGAAGACATTCAGCCAGACGGAGAAGCATCCAGGCCCCTGAGAAACAGGGCAGACAGAGCAAGAGGGAGGGCAGAGCAGAGGCCGGAGCCCGGGCCGGTGACTGCTCGGTGCCACCGCCGCGGGCCTAAGGGGAGGGTTGCCCAACGGCCGACTTGTCCAGAGAGGCCAGCGTTCCAGGGACTGGGAGGCTTGGCATCTCCCCTTCCCGGCTTCCTCTTCAAGCTTCGGCCGGGGTGTGGCTTCATTGCTCAGAGAAGCGCCCTGAAAAGGTACAAGCGTCTCCTCTGAGGCGGGTCTGCTCCTCTCCTGCAGGGCGACGAGCTCCTCTGGGGCTTTTGTCCCTGGCTGGACTTGATGGTTATCTTGATCCCGGGAGAGAGTCCGCTGGCTCGGCAAGGGTAATGGCATTTCCATTGCTGCGGGGAAGACGCATCTCCTCACGTGGTCGAGGCCCTCAGGGACCCAAAGTGGAACGGAGGCGAAAACCGTTGACGAGCCGCCACAGGACCCAGGCACGGAGGCAGAAAGAGGCTCAGCGGAGCCAGGCCGACACGGAAGAAGTCGCTTTCGGGCGCACAGGGCGCGTTCGACCGAACACACACACGCACACGGGCACACGCACACACACAAACCGGCAGAAAGAGGGAACGACGCAGAGAGTGAGGGCCAGAGAGAGAAGAGAGAATGGGAGAGACAGGGACACAGGCAGTCACGCAGCAGCGGCACAGAAACACACCCCGCCCCCCCCCGGAGGCAACCCCTGACGCTGCAGGCTTCTGCTCCGGGCGTGAAGGCCCCTCGGGGCAGAGAGCAGCCCACGGACACGCGGGCGGACCTGTCCTGGAGATCACGGGGCCAAGACTTTTGGGGAGACTCACCCCAACGCCGTCCGGGCAGGCCTGAGGCTGGGACGACGCGCCGCTTCCCCCGGACTCCGCCTCCTGCGGTTTTGTCATCCTGGCCGGCGCGTTGCGACTGACTCCCGGCGTCCGTCCGTCCGGAGACGTTCCTGTCGACCCCGTGGAGAGGTGAGGCAGGAGTCTCGCAGCCCCGACACCCGAGCACCGCCACGGAGGGCTCCTGCTTTGCCAAGCCTCAGGGGCTGGTTTCTAAGACAACCGTGGGAATCACTGTGACGGCAGGGGCCCGCTCGCGCCTCGCGCATGCGCACTGGCCCTGCCGCGCCGGGCCCACTCGCGCTCCCCACCTGGAAGTCAGGCTGCGGCCCCTTTAGCAACGGCGGCTGCGCGGGGCGCCGGGGCCGGGGATGGGGTGGGAGGGGGCGTGTGTGTGGTGGGGCAGGGGCGAGGGGGGGCCGCGGGGGGGCTCCCGCTGCAGCCCCGCCGGCCGCCGGATCCCGGCTCCAGCAGGGGCCGGCGTGGGAGAAGGGGCCGCGGGCATCCCAGTACCAAGACCCCCGCAGTCCTGTCTTCGGGGCCTCCTTGAGCCGACTTCCCCCGGTGGAGGGGGAGCTTCAGGGCGTCAGATGGGATTTTGGACCCCTCCGGGTGAGAAAGGATGGGCTCGCCATCATCGGCTGAGGCAGGCGGGGCCTCCCTGCAGCACAGAATCATCCCCTGGGCCTTAAGGCGTGGTGTCAGCTGAAAATTCACTGACCCATCAGCCCTCGGCCTCCCTCCCCCTGTGAAAGAGCGGCGGCCTGCCCCCGCTTGCAAAAGCCCCGGGGCTCCTGCAAGCTGCTACTGCTTTCCAGGAGGCGCGCAAACAGGGACAGGGGCGGTTCCGCGGCGGAGCCAGTGGCCCCACGCGTGGCACTGGCGCATCCCCGAGCAGACGACGGGAATGTGTGCCAGCCCGGGCATACGGGGCGACGGCGAAAGCAACAGCGGTGTCCAGGCCCGTGCCCGGTGGAAGAGGGTCCCAATGGACCTGACCCGTGGATTCCAAGCGGGCCCGGATCAAAGAACGCCCGGGATCCAGGCGGGGGCCAGAAGATTCAGGGAGTCAGTCCACCCAGCAGCAGAGGAGAGGCTGCCCCTCAAGAATGAGACGGGAAGTGCAGAGGCGAAGTGCCACACCGCCTGCCCAAGAGGACCAGGCCAGTCACGGTGGCCTGCCGCTCATGCTAGGCAAGCCACCCAGCCGTGAGGTGAAACAGGGAGAGCAAGACAGCTTCCCTGCCGGAGACACGTGTGGAAGCCAAGAGCTCCGGGGTCATGGAACCTGCCCAAGCCAGCAGAAGCAGGTTTGGAGAGAGAGACCGTCACCACACGGATCTCCGAGGAGTGCCTCCCTGACGGACTGGGAAGCGATCTGTGCTGAAGACATTCAGCCAGACGGAGAAGCATCCAGGCCCCTGAGAAACAGGGCAGACAGAGCAAGAGGGAGGGCAGAGCAGAGGCCGGAGCCCGGGCCGGTGACTGCTCGGTGCCACCGCCGCGGGCCTAAGGGGAGGGTTGCCCAACGGCCGACTTGTCCAGAGAGGCCAGCGTTCCAGGGACTGGGAGGCTTGGCATCTCCCCTTCCCGGCTTCCTCTTCAAGCTTCGGCCGGGGTGTGGCTTCATTGCTCAGAGAAGCGCCCTGAAAAGGTACAAGCGTCTCCTCTGAGGCGGGTCTGCTCCTCTCCTGCAGGGCGACGAGCTCCTCTGGGGCTTTTGTCCCTGGCTGGACTTGATGGTTATCTTGATCCCGGGAGAGAGTCCGCTGGCTCGGCAAGGGTAATGGCATTTCCATTGCTGCGGGGAAGACGCATCTCCTCACGTGGTCGAGGCCCTCAGGGACCCAAAGTGGAACGGAGGCGAAAACCGTTGACGAGCCGCCACAGGACCCAGGCACGGAGGCAGAAAGAGGCTCAGCGGAGCCAGGCCGACACGGAAGAAGTCGCTTTCGGGCGCACAGGGCGCGTTCGACCGAACACACACACGCACACGGGCACACGCACACACACAAACCGGCAGAAAGAGGGAACGACGCAGAGAGTGAGGGCCAGAGAGAGAAGAGAGAATGGGAGAGACAGGGACACAGGCAGTCACGCAGCAGCGGCACAGAAACACACCCCGCCCCCCCCCGGAGGCAACCCCTGACGCTGCAGGCTTCTGCTCCGGGCGTGAAGGCCCCTCGGGGCAGAGAGCAGCCCACGGACACGCGGGCGGACCTGTCCTGGAGATCACGGGGCCAAGACTTTTGGGGAGACTCACCCCAACGCCGTCCGGGCAGGCCTGAGGCTGGGACGACGCGCCGCTTCCCCCGGACTCCGCCTCCTGCGGTTTTGTCATCCTGGCCGGCGCGTTGCGACTGACTCCCGGCGTCCGTCCGTCCGGAGACGTTCCTGTCGACCCCGTGGAGAGGTGAGGCAGGAGTCTCGCAGCCCCGACACCCGAGCACCGCCACGGAGGGCTCCTGCTTTGCCAAGCCTCAGGGGCTGGTTTCTAAGACAACCGTGGGAATCACTGTGACGGCAGGGGCCCGCTCGCGCCTCGCGCATGCGCACTGGCCCTGCCGCGCCGGGCCCACTCGCGCTCCCCACCTGGAAGTCAGGCTGCGGCCCCTTTAGCAACGGCGGCTGCGCGGGGCGCCGGGGCCGGGGATGGGGTGGGAGGGGGCGTGTGTGTGGTGGGGCAGGGGCGAGGGGGGGCCGCGGGGGGGCTCCCGCTGCAGCCCCGCCGGCCGCCGGATCCCGGCTCCAGCAGGGGCCGGCGTGGGAGAAGGGGCCGCGGGCATCCCAGTACCAAGACCCCCGCAGTCCTGTCTTCGGGGCCTCCTTGAGCCGACTTCCCCCGGTGGAGGGGGAGCTTCAGGGCGTCAGATGGGATTTTGGACCCCTCCGGGTGAGAAAGGATGGGCTCGCCATCATCGGCTGAGGCAGGCGGGGCCTCCCTGCAGCACAGAATCATCCCCTGGGCCTTAAGGCGTGGTGTCAGCTGAAAATTCACTGACCCATCAGCCCTCGGCCTCCCTCCCCCTGTGAAAGAGCGGCGGCCTGCCCCCGCTTGCAAAAGCCCCGGGGCTCCTGCAAGCTGCTACTGCTTTCCAGGAGGCGCGCAAACAGGGACAGGGGCGGTTCCGCGGCGGAGCCAGTGGCCCCACGCGTGGCACTGGCGCATCCCCGAGCAGACGACGGGAATGTGTGCCAGCCCGGGCATACGGGGCGACGGCGAAAGCAACAGCGGTGTCCAGGCCCGTGCCCGGTGGAAGAGGGTCCCAATGGACCTGACCCGTGGATTCCAAGCGGGCCCGGATCAAAGAACGCCCGGGATCCAGGCGGGGGCCAGAAGATTCAGGGAGTCAGTCCACCCAGCAGCAGAGGAGAGGCTGCCCCTCAAGAATGAGACGGGAAGTGCAGAGGCGAAGTGCCACACCGCCTGCCCAAGAGGACCAGGCCAGTCACGGTGGCCTGCCGCTCATGCTAGGCAAGCCACCCAGCCGTGAGGTGAAACAGGGAGAGCAAGACAGCTTCCCTGCCGGAGACACGTGTGGAAGCCAAGAGCTCCGGGGTCATGGAACCTGCCCAAGCCAGCAGAAGCAGGTTTGGAGAGAGAGACCGTCACCACACGGATCTCCGAGGAGTGCCTCCCTGACGGACTGGGAAGCGATCTGTGCTGAAGACATTCAGCCAGACGGAGAAGCATCCAGGCCCCTGAGAAACAGGGCAGACAGAGCAAGAGGGAGGGCAGAGCAGAGGCCGGAGCCCGGGCCGGTGACTGCTCGGTGCCACCGCCGCGGGCCTAAGGGGAGGGTTGCCCAACGGCCGACTTGTCCAGAGAGGCCAGCGTTCCAGGGACTGGGAGGCTTGGCATCTCCCCTTCCCGGCTTCCTCTTCAAGCTTCGGCCGGGGTGTGGCTTCATTGCTCAGAGAAGCGCCCTGAAAAGGTACAAGCGTCTCCTCTGAGGCGGGTCTGCTCCTCTCCTGCAGGGCGACGAGCTCCTCTGGGGCTTTTGTCCCTGGCTGGACTTGATGGTTATCTTGATCCCGGGAGAGAGTCCGCTGGCTCGGCAAGGGTAATGGCATTTCCATTGCTGCGGGGAAGACGCATCTCCTCACGTGGTCGAGGCCCTCAGGGACCCAAAGTGGAACGGAGGCGAAAACCGTTGACGAGCCGCCACAGGACCCAGGCACGGAGGCAGAAAGAGGCTCAGCGGAGCCAGGCCGACACGGAAGAAGTCGCTTTCGGGCGCACAGGGCGCGTTCGACCGAACACACACACGCACACGGGCACACGCACACACACAAACCGGCAGAAAGAGGGAACGACGCAGAGAGTGAGGGCCAGAGAGAGAAGAGAGAATGGGAGAGACAGGGACACAGGCAGTCACGCAGCAGCGGCACAGAAACACACCCCGCCCCCCCCCGGAGGCAACCCCTGACGCTGCAGGCTTCTGCTCCGGGCGTGAAGGCCCCTCGGGGCAGAGAGCAGCCCACGGACACGCGGGCGGACCTGTCCTGGAGATCACGGGGCCAAGACTTTTGGGGAGACTCACCCCAACGCCGTCCGGGCAGGCCTGAGGCTGGGACGACGCGCCGCTTCCCCCGGACTCCGCCTCCTGCGGTTTTGTCATCCTGGCCGGCGCGTTGCGACTGACTCCCGGCGTCCGTCCGTCCGGAGACGTTCCTGTCGACCCCGTGGAGAGGTGAGGCAGGAGTCTCGCAGCCCCGACACCCGAGCACCGCCACGGAGGGCTCCTGCTTTGCCAAGCCTCAGGGGCTGGTTTCTAAGACAACCGTGGGAATCACTGTGACGGCAGGGGCCCGCTCGCGCCTCGCGCATGCGCACTGGCCCTGCCGCGCCGGGCCCACTCGCGCTCCCCACCTGGAAGTCAGGCTGCGGCCCCTTTAGCAACGGCGGCTGCGCGGGGCGCCGGGGCCGGGGATGGGGTGGGAGGGGGCGTGTGTGTGGTGGGGCAGGGGCGAGGGGGGGCCGCGGGGGGGCTCCCGCTGCAGCCCCGCCGGCCGCCGGATCCCGGCTCCAGCAGGGGCCGGCGTGGGAGAAGGGGCCGCGGGCATCCCAGTACCAAGACCCCCGCAGTCCTGTCTTCGGGGCCTCCTTGAGCCGACTTCCCCCGGTGGAGGGGGAGCTTCAGGGCGTCAGATGGGATTTTGGACCCCTCCGGGTGAGAAAGGATGGGCTCGCCATCATCGGCTGAGGCAGGCGGGGCCTCCCTGCAGCACAGAATCATCCCCTGGGCCTTAAGGCGTGGTGTCAGCTGAAAATTCACTGACCCATCAGCCCTCGGCCTCCCTCCCCCTGTGAAAGAGCGGCGGCCTGCCCCCGCTTGCAAAAGCCCCGGGGCTCCTGCAAGCTGCTACTGCTTTCCAGGAGGCGCGCAAACAGGGACAGGGGCGGTTCCGCGGCGGAGCCAGTGGCCCCACGCGTGGCACTGGCGCATCCCCGAGCAGACGACGGGAATGTGTGCCAGCCCGGGCATACGGGGCG
>NW_027326767.1:0-31702 GCF_047675955.1 Chlorocebus sabaeus | reverse complement strand
ACCGGTTTTGACAGGATGAGACCGGATCAAACCGAATCAGACCGGCCAGGACCGATTAAAATCGGATCAAACAGGACCAGACCGGCCTAGACAGCCTAAAACTGGGTCACAAACCGGTTTTGACTGGTTCAAACCAGACCAGACCGGCTCAGACCGGTTTTTGACACACCTAAGCCGGTTTTGACTGGCTCAAACCAGACCAGACCGGCTGAAACCGGTTTTGAGAGGCTGTAACCGGTTTTGACCGGCTCAAACCAGACCAGACCGGTTCAATCCGGTTTTGACTGGCTCAAACCGGTTTTGAATGGCTCGAACCGGTTTTGACGGGCTCAAACCGGTTTTGACAGGCTGAAACCGATTTTGACCGGATGAGACTGGATTAAAACAGACCAAACGGGCCCAGACCAGCTAAAACCGGAATCAAACGGAAGCAGACCAGCCCAGATCGCCTAAAACCAGGCCAAACCGCTTCAAACCTATTTTGACCGGCTCAAACCAGACCAGATTGGCTCAAACCGGGCCAGACCGGCTCAAACCAGATTTAACCGGATGACACCGGATCAAACCCGACCAGACCGGCTCACACGGGATCAATCCGGACCACACAGGCCCAGACCGGCTCAAACGAGATCAAACCGGACCAGACCGGCCCAGAGCGGGTAAAACCGGGCCAGACCGGCTCAAACCGAGTTTGACCGGCTCAATCAGACCAGACCGGGTCGAAGCTGTTTTGACAGGCTCAAACCAGACCAGACGGGCTCAAACCAGACCAGACGGGCTCAAACCGGTTTTGACCGGCTCAAAGCTGTTTTGACCGGATCAAACCGGACTCGACCAGCCCAGACCAGCTGAAACTGCATCAAACCGGAACAGACCGGCCCAGAGCGGCTAAAACCGGGCCAGAAAACGGTTTTGATCGGCTCAAACCAGACCAGACCGGCTCAAACCAGTTTTGACCATCCTGAGCCTGTTTTGACCTGCTCAAACCAGACCAGACCGGCTGAAACTGGACCAGACCGTCTCAAACCGGTTTTGACTGGCTCAAACCAGACCAGAACGGCGCAAACCAGACCGGATCAACTCAAACCGGTTTTGACCGGCTCAAACCAGACCAGACCGGCTCAAACCGGATCAAACTGGACCAGACCGGCCCAGACCACCTAAAACCATGCCAAACCAGCTCAAACCTATTTTAACCGGCCCCAACCAGACCATAACGGGTCGAACCTGTTTTGACCGGCTCAAACCAAACCTGACCAGCTCAAACCGGTAGTGACCAGATAAGAGCGGATCAAACCAGACCAGACCTTCTCAAACCGGATCATACTGGGCCAGACCAGCACAAACCGGCTCAAACCGGCTCAAACCGAACCAGACCGGCCCAGACAGGCTAAAACCGGGCCAAACCAGCTCAATCAGGTTTTCACCTGCTCAAACCAGACCAGACAGGCTCAAACCAGACCAGACTGTATCAAACCAGTTTTGACTGGCTCAAACCAGAAGAGACTAGTTCAAACCAGTTTTGACCAGATGAGACAGGATAAAACTGGACCAGACCGGCTCAAACCGGATGAAACCGCACCAGACCGGCCCAGAACACCTGAGCCAGAGCAAACCGGACCAGACCGGGCCAGACTGGCTAAAACCGGGCCACAAACCGGTTTTGACACTCTCAAACCAGACCAGTCTGGCTCAAACTGGTTTTGACCGCCTTGAGCCTGTTTTGACCGACTCAAACCAGACCAGACCAGCTCAAACTGGACCAGACCGGCTCAAACCGGTTTTGACCGGATGACACCGGATCAAACCGGACCAGACCGGCTCACACCGGATCAAACCGGACCAGACAGGCCCAGACAGGCTGAAACTGGATCAAACTGGACCAGACGGGCTGAGACAGGCTAACACCGGGCCAGACCGGCTCAAATTGGTTTTGACCGGCTCAAATCAGACAAGACCGGTTCAAACCGGTTTTGAATGGCTCAATCCGGTTTTGACCGGTTGAAACCGGTTTTGACTGGCTCAAACCACTCCAGACCGACTAAAACCGGTTTTCACTGGCTCAAACCGCATTTGACCTGATTAGACCGCTGAAAACCGGACCAGACCGGCTCAGACAGGCTCGAATCATTTTTGACTGTCTTCAACCAGACCAAACCGGCTCAAACCGGTTGTGACCGGCTTGAACCGGTTTTGACCAGCTCAAACCAGACCAGAGCCGCTCAAACCCGACCAGACTGGCTCAAATTAGACCACACCGGCTCAAACCGGTTTTGACCTTTCAAACCACACTATACCGGCTGGAACCGGTTTTGACTGGCTAAAATGGGTATTGACCGGATGAGACCGGATCAAACCAAATCAGACCAGCCCAGACGGGCTAAAATCGGATCAAACCGGACCACACCAGCCCAGACCACCTAAAACTGGGCCCCAAACCGGTTTTGACGGGTTCAAACCAGACCAGACCGGCTCAACCCAGACCAGACCGGCTCAAACTGGTTTTGACCGGCTCAATCCGGTTTTGACCGGCTCAAACCGGTTTTGACTGGCTCAAACCACTCCAGACCCGCTAAAAATCGGTTTTCACCAACTCAAACAGGTATTGACCTGATTGGACCGGATCAAACCAGACCAGACCGGCTCAGACAGGCACGAATCGGTTTTGACTGGCTTCAACCAGACCAAACCGGCTCAAACCGGTTTTGACCGGCTCAAACCACACCAGACTGGCTCAAACCAGACTACACTGGCTCAAACCGGTTTTGACCAGCTCAAACCGGTTTTGACCTGCTCAAACCACACGAGACCGGCTAAAACCTGTTTTGACCAGATGAGACTGGATCAATCCGAATCAGGGTGTCCCAGACCGGCTAAAATCGGATCAAACCGGAACAGACCTTCCCAGACTGCCTAAAACTGGGCTACAAACTGATTTTGACCGGTTCAAACCTGAAGACCGACCAGAGCCTGTTTTGACCAGCTCAAACCAGACCAGACCGGCTAAAACCAGACCAGACAAGCTCAAACCGGTTTTGACTGGCTCAAAGTGGTTTTGACCAGCTCAAACCAGACCAGACCGGTTCAATCCGGTTTTGACCGGCTCAAACCAGTTTTGAGCGGCTCGAACCGGTTTTGACCGGCTCAAACCGGTTTTGACCAGCTCAAACCACACCAGACCGCCTCAAACCGGTTTTGACTGGCTGAAACTGATTTTGATCATATGAGACCAGATCAAACCGGACCACACGAGCCCAGACCGGCTAAAACCAGATCAAACCGGACCAGAACAGCCCAGACCGCCTAAAACCGGGCCAAACCGGCTCAAACCTATTTTGACCAGCTCAAACCAGACCAGACCGACTCAAACCGGTTTTGACTGGCTCAAACCAGACCAGACCAGCTCAAACCGGATCAAACGGGACCAGACCGGCCGAGACCGCCTAAAACCGGGCCAAACCGGCTGAACCGTATTTTGACCGACTCCAAGCAGACCAGACCGGCTCGAACCTCTTTTGAGCGGCTCAAACGAGACCTGACCGGCTCAAACCGTTTTTCATCAGATTACACCAGATCAAACCGTACCAGACCTTCTCCAACCAGATCATAATGGACCAGACCGGCACACACCAGCTCAAACCGACTCAAACCAAGCCACACCATCCCAGGCAGGCTAAAACCGGGCCAAAACGGCTCAATCAGGTTTTGACCGGATCAAACCAGACCAGACCGGCTCAAACCAGATCACACTGGCTAAAACCGGTTTTGACCGGCTGAAACCAGAAGAGACTGGCTCTAACCGGTTTTGACAGGATGAGACAGGATAAAACCGGACCAGACCATATCAAACTGGATGAAACCGCACCAGACCGGCCAAGAACATCTGAAGCCGGAGCAAACCAGACCAGACCGGCCCAATCCGGCTAAAACTGGGCCACAAACCGGTTTTGACGGGTTGAAACCAGACCAGACCGGCTCAAACCAGACCAGACTGGCGCAAACCGGTTTTGACCGGCTCAAAGCGGTTTTTACCAGATAAAACCGGACTCGACAGGCCCAGACCAGCTGAAACCCGATCAAACCGGACCAGACCGGCCCAGCCTGGCTGAAACTGGGCCCAAACTGGTTTTGACAGGCTCAAACCAGACCCGATCGGCTCAAACCGATTTTGACCGGCCTGAGCCTGTTTTGACCGACTCAAACCAGACCAGACTGGCTCAAACTGGACCAAACCGGCTCAAACCGGTTTTGACCGGCTCAAACCATACCACACCGGCTCAAACCAGAGCAGACCGGCTCAAACCGGTTTTGACCGGATTACACCAGATCAAAACGGACCAGACAGGCACAAATGGCTCAAACCAGCTCAAACCAAAACAGACCAGCCCAGACAGGCTAAAACCGGGCCAAATCGGCTCAATCAGGTTTTCACCGGCTCAAACCAGACCAGACCGGCTCAAAACAGTCCATACTGAATCCAACCGGTTTTGACCGGCTCAAAACAGACTAGACCGCCTCAAACCAGAACAGACTGCCTCAAACCCGTTTTGACCGGCTCAAAGCGGTTTTGACCGAATCAAACCAGGCTTGACCGGCCCAGACCATCTGAAACCGGATCAAAGCAGACAGACCGGCCCAGACCAGCTAAAACCGGGCCACAAACCGGTTTTGTCCGGCTCAAACCAGACCAGACCGGCTGAAACCGAATTTGACCGGCCTGAGCCGGTTTTGACCGCCTCAAACCGGACCAGACTGGCTGAAACCGGTTTTGACCGGCTAAAACCGGTTTTTACCGGATGAGACCGGATCAAACAGGACCAGACCGGCTCTAACCGGATCAAACTGGACCAGACAGGCCCAGACTGGCTGAAACCGGATCAAACCGGACCAGACCAGCCCAGACCGGCTAAAACCGGATCAAACTGATCCAGACCGGCCCAGACCTCCTAAAACCGGGCCAAAGCGGCTCAAACTTATTTTGACCGGCTCAAACCACACCAGACTGGCTCAAACCAGTTTTGACCGGCTCAAACAAGACCAGATCGGCTTAAACCGGATGAAACCGGACCAGACAGGCCCAGACCACCTAAAACCATGCCAAACCGGCTCAAACTTGTTTTGACCGGCTCAAACCAGACCATACCGGGTCGAACCTGTTTTGACCGGCTCAAACCAGACTTGACCGGCTCAAACCCGTTTTGACGGGATTAGACCGGATCAAACGGGACCAGACCTTCCCAAACCGGATCATACCGGACCAGACCAGCACAAACCAGCTCAAACCAGCTCAAACCGAACCAGACCAGCCCAGACAGGCTAAAACCGGGCCAGACCGGCTGAAACCGGATCAATCCGGAAAAGACCGGCACAGACCAGCTAAAACCGGGCCAAATCGGCTCAAACCGGTTTTGACCGGCTCAAACCAGACCAGACCGGCTCAAACCGGTTTTCACCGGCTCAAACCAGACCAGACTGGCTCAAACCAGTTTTGACCGAATGAGACACGATAAAACCGGACCAGACCAGCTCAAACCGGATGAAACCGCACCAGACCAGCCAAGAACAGCTGAAGCTGGAACAAACCGGACCAGATCAACCCAGACCGGCTAAAACCGGGCCACAAACCTGTTTTGAGAGGCTCAAACCAGATCAGACCGGCTCAAACCGGTTTTGACTGGCTCAAACCAGACCAGACGGTCTCAAACCGGACCAGACCGGCTCAAACCGGTTTTGACCGGATGACACTGGATCAAACCGGACCAGACCGGCTCACACCGGATCAAACCGGACCAGACAGGCCCTGACTGGCTGAAACCGGATCAAACCGGACCAGACCGGCCCAGACCAGCTAAAACCAGGCCAGACCGGCTCAAACCGGTTGTGACCAGCTCAAACCTGGCCAGACCGTTTCAAACCAGTTTTGACTGGCTCAATCCTGTTTTCACCAGCTCAAACCGTTTTGGACCAGCTCAAACCACTCCAGACCAGCTAAAACCGGTTTTCACCGGCTCAAAACGGTTTTGACCTTATTACACCGGATCAAACCGAACCAGACGGGCACAGACAGGCTAGAATCGGTTTTGAGTGGCTTCAACCAGACCAAACTGGCTTGAACCATGTTGACCGGCTCAAACCAGACCAGACTGGCTCAAACCAGACTAGACCGGCTCAAACCGGTTTTGACCTGCTCAAACCACACCAGACGGGCTGAAACCGGTTTTGACCGGCTAAAATCAGTTTTCACCGGATGAGACCTGATCAAACAGAATCAGACCGGCCCGGACCGGCTAAAGTCAGATCAAACCAGACCAGACTGGCCCAGACCTCCTAAAACTGGACCAGAAACCGGTTTTGATCGGTTCAAACCAGACCAGACGGGCTCAAACCGGTTTTGACCGACCTGAGCCAGTGTTGACCGGATCAAACCAGACCGGACCGGCTCAAACCAGACCAGACAGGCTCAAACTGATTTTGACCGGCTCAAAGCGGTTTTGTCCGAATCAAAGAGGACTCGACCGGCCCAGAACAGCTGAAAATGAATCAAACTGGAGCAGACCGGCCCAGACCAGCTAAAACCTGGCCACCAACTGGTTTTGACCGACTCTATCCAGACCAGAACAGCTAAACTGGACCAGACAGGCTCAATCCGGTTTTGACCAGATGACTTCGGATCAAACCGGACCAGACCAGCTCACAGCGGATCACACCGGACCAGACAGGCCCAGAACGGCTGAAACCGGATCAAAATGGACCAGACCGGCCCAGACCGGCCACAACCGGGCCAGACTGGCTCAAACCGGTTTTCACTGGCTCAAACCAGACCAGACCGGTTCAAACCGGTTTTGACTGTCTCAATCCGGTTTTGACCGGCTCAAACCAGTTTTCAGTGGTTCAAACCACTCCAGACCAGCTAAAACCGGTTTTCACCAGCTCAAACCGGTTTTGACCTGATTAGACTAGATCAAACCGGACCAGACCGGCTCAGACAGGCTCGAATCAGTTTTGACTGGCTTCAACCAGACCAGACCGGCTCAAACAGGTTTTGACAGGCTCGAACCGGTTTTGATCATCTCAAACCAGAGCAGACCGGCTCAATCTGGTGTTGACCGGCTCAAACCGGTTTTGACCTGCTGAAACCACACAAGACCGGCTGAAAACGGTTTTGACTGGCTAAAACCGGTTTTGACCAGGTGAGACCGGATCAAACCAAATGACACCTGCCCAGACCGGCTAAAATCGGATCAAACCGGACCAGACCAGCCCAGACCGCCTAAAACTGGGCCACAAACCAGTTTTGACCGCTTCAAACGGGACGAGACTGGCTCAAACCTGTTTTGACCGACCTGAGCCGATTTTGACCGGCTCAAACCAGACAAGACTGCCTCAAACCAGACCAGACCGGCTCAAACCCGTTTTGACCGGCTCAAACCAGACCAGACTGGCTCAATGAGGTTTTGACGGGATGAGACAGGATAAAACCGGACCGGACCGGCTCAAACCAGATGAAACCGCACAAGACCGGCCCAGAACAGCTGAAGCCAGAGGAAACCAGAGGAGACCCGCCCTGACCGGCTAAAACCGGGCCACAAACCGGTTTTGAGAGGCTCAAACCGGACCAGACCGGTTCAAACTGTTTTTCACCGGCCTGAGCCAGTTTTGACCGGCTCAAACCAGACCATACCAGCTCAAACTGGACCAGAATGGCTCAAACGGTTTTGAACGGATGACACCGGATCAAACCTGACCAGACTGGCTCACACCGGATGAAAGCGAACCAGACAGGCCCACACTGCTGAAACCGTAAGAAACCGGACCAGACCGGCCCAGACCGGCTAAAACCGGGCCAGACCGCCTCAATCCGGTTTTGACCAGCTCAAACCAGACCAGACCGGTTCAAACCGGTTTTGACAGGCTCAATCTGGTTTTGACCATCTCAAAGAGGTTTTGACTGACTCAAACCACTCCAGACCGGCTTAAACCGATTTTCACCGCCTCAAACCGGTTTTGACCTGATTAGACCGGATCAAACCGGACCAGACCGGCTCAGACAGGCTCGAGTCGGTTTTGACTGGCTTCAACCAGACCAAACCGATTCAAACAGGTTTTGACCGGCTTGAACCGGTTTTGACCGGCTAAAACCAGACCAGATCTGCTCAAACCAGACCAGACTGGCTCAAACTGGTTTTGACCTGCTCAAACCACACCAGACCGGCTGAAACCGGTTTTAACCGGATGAGACAGGATCAACCGAATCAGACCGGCCCAGCCCGGCTAATATCGTATCAAACCAGACCAGACCGGACCAAACCGCCTAAAACTGGGCCACAAACCTGTTTCTCCGGCTCAAACCAGACCAGACCAGCTAAAACCAGACTGGACCAGCTCATACAGCTATTGACCGGCTCATAGCTTTTTTTACCAGCTCAAATCAGACCAGACCGGTTCAATCCGGTTTTGACCGGCTCAAACCTGTTTTGAAAGGCTCGAATCGCTTTTGACAGGCTCAAACCGGTTTTGACCGGCTCAAACCACACCAGCCCGGCTCAAACCGGTATTGACTGGCTGAAACCGATTTTGACCATATGAGACCGGATCAAACCGGACCAGATGAGCCAAGACCGGCTAAAACCGGATCAAACAAGACCAGAACGGCCCAGACCACCTACAACCGGGACAAACCGGCTCAAACCTACTTTGACCAGCTCAAACCAGACCAGACCGGGCCAGACTGGCTGAAACTGGATCAAACCTGACCAGACCAGGCCAGACCGGCTAAAACCGGGCCACAAACCGGTTTTGACCGGCTCAAACCAGACCAGACCGGCTCAAACCGGTTTTGACTAGCCTGAGCCGTTTTTGACCGGCTCAAAACAGACCAGACCGGCTCAAACCGGAGCAGACCGGCTCAAACCGGTTTTGACCGGATGACACCGGATCAATCCGGACAAGACCGGCTCACACCGGATCAAACCGGACCAGACAGGCCCAGAAAGGCTGACACCAGATCAAACCGGACCAGACCGGACCAGACTGGCTAAAACCGGGCCAGACTGACTCAAACCGGTTTTGACCGGATGAAACCAGACCAGACCGGTTCAAACCGGTTTTGACTGGCTTAATCCGGTTTTGACCGACTCAAACCGGTTTTGACCGGCTCAAACCACTCCAGACCGGCTAAAACCGGTTATCACCGGCTCAAACCGCTTTTGACCTGATTAGAACGGATCAAACCGGACCAGACTGGCTCAGACAGGCTCGAAACCATTTTGACTGGCTTCAACCAGACCAAACCGCCTCAATCCGGTTTTGACCAGCTTGAACCGGTTTTGACCGGCTCAAACCACTCCAGACCGGCTAAAACCTGTTTTCACTGACTCAAACCGCTTTTGACCTGATTGGACCGGATCAAACTGGACCAGATCATCTCAGATAGGCTCGAATCGGTTTTGACCGGCTTCAACCAGACCAAACCGGCTCAAACCGGTTTTGACCGGCTCGAACCGGTTTTGACCGGCTCAAACCAGAGCAGACCAGCTCAAACCAGACCAGACAGGCTCAAACCGGTTTTGACCTGCTCAAACCACACAAGACTGGCTGAAACCTGTTTTGATGGGCTAAAACCGGTTTTGACCGGATGAGACGAGATCAAACCCAATTAGACTGGCCCAGACCGGCTAAAATCAGAACACACCAGACCAGACCGGCCCAGACCGCCTAAAACTGGGCCACAAACCGCTTTTGACGGGTTCAAACCAGAAAAGACCAGCTCAAACCGGTTTTGACCAGCTCAAAGCGGTTTTGACCGGATCAAACCGGACTCGACTGGCCCAGACCAGCTGAAAACCGGTCAAACCGGTCCAGACCGGCCCAGACCGGCTAAAACCGGGCCACCAACCAGTTTTGACCGGCTCAAACCAGACCAGACTGGCTCAAACTGGTATTGACCGGCTAAAACCAGTTTTGACCGGATGAGACCGGATCAAACTGAATCAGACTGGCCTAGGCTGGCTAAAATCGAATCAAACCGGACCAGACCAGCCCAGACCGCCTAAAACTGGGCCACAAACCGGTTTTCACCCTTTTCAAACCACACCAGACCGGCTCAAACCAGACCAGAATGGCTCAAACCGGACCAGACTGGCTCAAACCGGTTATGACCAGAAGACACCGGATCAAACTGGACCAGACCAGCCCAGACCGACTAAAATCAGGCCAACCCAGATCAAACCTATTTTGACCGGCTCAAACCAGACCAGACCGGCTCAAACCGGTTTTGACCGGCTCAACCCAGAACAGACCGGCTCAAACCGGATCAAACGGGACCAGACCGGACGAGACCGCCTAAAACCCAGCCAAACCGGCTCAAACCTATTTTTTCTGGCTCAAACCAGACCAGACCGGCTCGAACCTGTTTTGACCGGCTCAAACCAGACCAGACCGGCTCAAACCGGTTTTGACCAGATTAGACCGGATCAAACCGGACCAGACCTACTCAAACCGGATCATACCGGACCAGACCGGCACAAACCGACTGAAACCGGCTCAAACCGAACCAGACCGGCCCAGACAGGCTAAAACCAGGCCAAACCGGCTCAGTCATGTTTTGACCAGCTCAAACCGGACCAGACCGTCTCAAAACCTTTTTGACCGGCTCAAACCCGACCAGACCGGCTGAAACCGGACGAGACCAGCTCAAACAAGTTTCGACAAGCTCAAACCAGACCATACTGGCTCAACCAGATCAAAGCGGAGCAGACCGGCTCAAACAGGATCAAACAGGATCAGAATCGCTCAAACCAGATCAAACCGGACCAGACCGGCTCAATCCGGTTTTGACTGGCTCAAACCGGATTCAAACCGGACCCGACCAGCTCAAACCAGGCCAGACCGGCTCAAACCGGTCACAAACCACTTTTGACCAGCTCAAACCGATCCAGACATCCTCAAACCGGTTTTGACTGGATTAAACCGGACTCAAACCGGACCAGAACGTCTCAAACCCGTTTAGACCGGCTCAATCCCGACCAGACCGGCTGAAACCGGACGAGACTGGCTCAAACCGGTTTGGACCGGCTCAAACCAGACCAGACTGGCTCAATCAGATCAAAGTGGACCAAACCAGCTCAAACCTATTTTGAGCAGCTCAAACCAGACCAGACCGACTTGAACCTGTTTTGACCGGCTCAAACCAGACCTGACCGGCTCAAACCGGTTTTGATCGGATTAGACCGGATCAAACTGTACCAGACCTTCTCAAACCGGATCATACCGGACCAGATCGGCACAAACCATCTCAAACTGGCTCAAATCGAACCAGACCGGCCCAGACAGGCTAAAACCGGGCCAAACCGGCTCAATCAGGTTTTGACTGGCTCAAACCAGACCAGACCATCTCAAACCAGACCACACTGCCTCAAACCGGTTTTGATCGGCTGAAACTAGAAGAGACTGTCTCAAACCGGTTTTGACCGGATGAGACATGATAAAACCAGACCAGACCGGCTCAAACCGGATGAAACCGCACCAGACCATCCCAGAACAGCTGAAGCAGGAGCAAACCGGACCAGACGGGGCCAGACCGGCTAAAAGTGGGCCACAAACCTGTTTTGACTGGCTCAAACCAGACCAGACCAGCTCAAACCGGACGAGACCTGCTCAAACCGGTTTTGACCGGATGACACCAGATCAAACAGGACCAGACCGGCTCACACCGGATCAAACCAGACCAGACAGGCCAAGAAAGGCTGTTACCGGGTCAAACCGGACCAAACGGGCCCAGACCGGCTAAAACCGGGCCAGACCGGCTAAAAACGGTTTTGACCGGCTCAAACTAGACCAGACAGTATCAAACCGGTTTTGAATGGCTCAATCCGGTTTTGACCGGCTCAAACCGCTTTTGACCGGCTCAAACCACTAAAATACGGCTAAAACCGGTTTTCACCGGCTCAAACCAGTTTTGACCTTATTAGACCAGATCAAACCGGACCAGATGGGCTCAGACAGACTCAAATCGGTTTTGATCGGCTCAAACCGGGCAAGGACCAAACTGGCTCAAACCGGACTCAAACCACACCAGACCGTCTCAAACCCGTTTTGACTGGCTCAAACCCAGCCAGACCGGCTGAAACCGGACGAGACCGGCTCAAACCGGCTTGGACCGGCTCAAACCAGACCAGACTGGATCAACAAGATCAAAGCGGACCATACCGGCTCAAACCGGATCAAACCGGAGCAGAACCGCTGAAACCGGATCAAACTGGAGCAGACCGGCTCAAACCAGTTTTTAACGGCTCAATCCCGACCAGACTGGCTGAAATGGGAGGAGACCGCCTCAAACTGGTTTTGACCGGGTCAAATCAGACCAGACTAGCACAAACCGGTTTCGAAGGGCTCAAACGCGTCCAGACTCACTGAAACCGGACCAGACAGGCTCAAACCAGTTTTGACCAGCTCAAACCCTACCAGACCGGCTAAAACCGTACTAGACCTGTTCAAACCGGACTCAAACAGGAATAGACCGGCTCAAATCAGAGCAGAGCAGCACAAACAGATTTTGAACGGCTCAAACCTGACTCAAACTGGACCAGACCGGCTCAAACCAGTGTTGACCGGCTCAAACCAGACTCAATCCGGACCAGACCGGCTCAAACCGGTTTTGAACGGCTCAAACCAGACCATACCGGCTCAACCGAATCAAACCGGACCAGACCAGCTTAAACCGGATCAAACCGGACCAGACAAGCTCAAACCAGTTTGATCGGCTCAAATCTGACCAGAGCAGCACAAACCGAATTTGACCACCTCAAACGAGACTCAACCAGGACCACACCGGCTCAAACCGGTTTTGACCGGCTCAAACACGACCCGACTGGCTGAAAGGGGACGAGACCACCTCAAACCGGTTTTGACTGACTCAAACCCGTACAGACCGGCTAAAACCGGACCAGACCGGCTCAAACCGGTTTTGACCAGCTCAAAGCAGACTAGACCGGCTCTACCCGGTTATGACCAGCTCAGACCACACTCAAACCGGACCAGACCCTCTCAAACTGGTGTTATACGGCTCAAACCAGACTCAAACCGGACCAGATCGGCTCAAACCGGTTTTGACCATCTCAAACCGGACTCAAACCGCACCAGACCTTCTCAAACCCGTTTTGACTGGCTCAAACCTGACGAGACCGGCTCAAACCGGGTTTGACAGGATGAGACAGGATAAAACCGGACCAGACTCGCCCAAACCGGTTTTCAACGTGTCAAACTGGACCAGACCGGCTTATACCAGATCAAACCAGGTTTGTCTGGCTCAAACCGGACTCAAACCGGACCAGGAAATCTAAAACCGGCTCAAACCAGACCACACCGGCTCAAAGCGGTTATGACCAGTTCAAACCGGACTCAAACCGGACCAGACCGTCTCAAACTGGAGTTGACTGGCTCCAACCAGACAGAAACCGGACTAGACTGGATCAAACCGGTTTTGACCGGCTCAAACTGGACCAGACCGACTCAAACCCGATCAAACCGTATCAGAGCGGCTAAAACCGGTTTTGACCGGCTCAGGCTGGACTCAAACCGGACCAGACCATCTCAAACCGGTTTTGACCAACTCAAACCGGAGCAGAACGGCTCAAAACGGTTTTGACCGGCTCAAATTGGACTCACACCAGACCAGACTGGCTCAAACCGGCTCAAACTGGACCACATGGACTAAAATCGGATCAAACCAGATGAGACCGGCTCAAAAGGGATCAATCCGGACCAGACCGGCTAGACCCGCTAAAACCGGTCTTGTCCGGCTCAAACCGGACTCAAACCGATATTGACCGGCTCAAACCAGATCAAACCGGAGCAGATGGCTCAAACCGGATCAAACCGGACTAGACCGGCTCAACCGGATCACAACGGACCATACCCGTTTAAACCGGATCAAACTGGAACAGACCGCCTCAAACCGGCGTTGACCAGCTCAGACCCGACCAGTCCGGTTTAAACCGGACCAGACTGGCTCAAAACGGGTTTCACTGGTTTACTCAGGGGAGTGTACACGAAGGGGAGTGCTCATTTAGGGGAGTGCACACTCAGGGGTGTCCTCACTCAAGGGAGTGCACACACAGGGGAGTGCACACTCAGGGGAGCGATCACACAGGGGAGCGGCCACTGAGGTGAGCGCTAACACATGGAAGAGCACACTCAGGGGAGCCCTCACTCAGGCAAGTCCACACTCAGGGGAGTGCACACTCAGGGGAGTGCTCACTCAGGGGAGTGCACACTCAGGGGAGTCCTCCCTCAGGAGAGTGCACACTCAGGGGAGTGCACACTCAGGGGAGTGCTCACTCAGGGGAGTGCACACACTGGGGAGTGCACACTCAGGTGAGCACACAAACAGGGGAATGTTCATTCAGGGAAGTGCACACTCAGGGGAGTACTCACTCAGGCGAGCGCACATTCAGGGGAGTGCCGACTCAGAGTAGTCCTTACTCTGGTGAGCGCACACTCAGGGGAGTGCACACTCAGGGGAGCGCTCACTCAGGGGAGTGCTCATTCAGGGGAATGCACACTCAGGGGAGTCATCACTCAGACGATTACCCCTCAGGAGAGCGCTCAGTCTGGTGAGTCCTCACTCAGGCGAGTTCACACTCAGGGGAGTGCCCACTTAGAGTAGTCCTTACTCAGGTGAGCGCACACTCAGGAGAGTGCACCCTCAGCAGAGCGCTCACTCAGGAGAGTGCACACTCAGGGGAGTGCACACTCAGGGGAGTGCACACACTGGGGGGTGCACACTCAGGGGGGTCCTCACTCAGAGGAGTGTGAACTAAGAGGAGTGCACACTCAGGCGAGTGCTCACTCAGGGGAGTGCACACACAGGGGTGTCCTCACCAAGGGGAGCGCTCACTCAGGGGAGTGCACAATCAGGTGAGCCCACACTCAGGAGACTGCACACTCAGGGGAGTCCTCACTCAGGAGAGTGTGAACTCAGGGAAGTGCACTCCCTGGGAAGCGAACACTCAAGGGACTGCACATTCAGGGTAGTGCACACTCAAGGGAGTCCTCACTCAGGAGAGTGCGAACTCAGAGGATTGCACACTCAGGGGAGTGCTCATTCAGGGGAGTGCACACTCAGGGGAGTCATTACTCAGACGAGTACCCCCTCAGGAGAGTGCTCACTCTGGGGAGTCCTCACACAGGCAAGTTCACACTCAGGGGAGTGCACATTCAGGGGTGTCCTCACCCAGGCGAGTGCACACTCAGGTTAGTGCGCACTCAGGGGAGCGCTCACTCAGGGGAGATCACACTCAGGGTAGCGCAATCTCAAGGGAGCACAAACTCAGGGGAGTGTAAACTTAGGGGAGTGCTCAATCAGTGGAGTGCACACTCAGGGGAGTCCAAACTCAGGCGAGTTCACAATCAGAGGAGTGCACACTCAGGGGAGTCCTCACCCAGGTGAGTGCACACTCAGGGGAGTTCGCACTCAGGGGAGCGCTCACTCAGGGCAGCGAACACACTGGGGAGAGCACACAAAGGGGAGCGCACACTTATGGGAGTGTACACACAGGGGAGTGCTCACTCAGGAGAGCGCACTCTCAGCGGAGTGCACGCTCAGTTGAGCATACACTCAGGGGATTGCACACTCAGGGGAGTCCTCACTCAAAAGAGTGCGAACTCAGGGGAGTGAAATCTCAGGGTAGCACACACTCAGGGGAGTGCACACTCAGGGGAGTCCTCACTCAGGAGAGTGCGAACTCAGAGGAGTGCACACTCAGGGGAGTGCTCATTAAGGGGAGTACACATTCAGGGTAGTGCTCACTCAGACGAGTGCACACTCAGGGGAATGCACACTCAGGGAGGCGTTCACAAAGAGGAGTGCCCACTCAAGTGAGCGCTCACTCAGGGGAGTGCACACTCAGGGGATCAAAACGGACCAGAGCGGCTCAACCAGATCAAACTGGACCAGACCGGCTCACACCAGCACAAACCGGACCAGACTGGCTTAGACAGGGTTTGACTGGCTCAAACCAAAGCAGAGAGGCTCAAACAGGATGAAAACGGACCAGACCGACTGTTAGACCCGCTCAAACATGTTTTGACCGGCTCAAACTGGACAAGATCGGCTCAAACCGGACTCAAACCGGAGCAGAACGGATCAAACCGGTGTTGACCGGCTCAAACCTGACTCAAACTGGACCAGACCGGCTCAAAGCGGTGTTGACCGGTTCAAACCAGACTCAATCCGGACCAGACCGATTCATACCGGCTTTGAACGGCTCAAACCAGACCATACCAGCTCAAACGAATCAAACTGGACCAGACCGGGTTAAACCGGATCAAACCGGACCAGACCAGCTCAAACCGGTTTTGACCGGCTCAAATTGAACGAGAGCAACACAAACCGAAATTGACCAGCTCAAACCAGACTCAAACAGGACCACACCGGCCCAAACCGGTTTTGAACGGCTCAAACCAGACCAGACCGTCTGAAACCGGACCAGACAGGCTCAAACCGGTTTTGACCAGCTCAAACCCTACCAGACCGGCTGAAATGGGACGAGACAGCCTCAAACCGGTTTTGACTGGCTCAAATCGGACCAGAAAGGCACAAACCTGTTTTGACCGTATTAGACTGGCTCAAACCGGTTTTTAGCGGCTCAAATCGCACCACACCAGCTCAAACCGGTTTTGACCAGCTTCAAATGGACTCAAACCATTTTTGACCGTCACAAACCGGACCAGACCACCTCAAACCTGTTTTGACCGGCTCCAACCGCACGCAAAACGTACCAGTCCGGCTCAAACTGGACTCAAAGCAGACTAGACCGGCACTAACCGGTTATGACTGGCTCAAACCGCACTCAAACCGGACCAGACTGTCTCAAACTGGTGTTTTCCGGCTCAAACCGCACTCAAACCGTACCAGACCGGCTCAAATCGGACCAGAGCAGCTGAAACAGGACGAGACCGCCTCAAACCGGTTTTGACCGACACAAATACGTCCAGACCGGCTAAAAATGGACCAGACCGGCTCAAACCGGCACAAACCGGACCAGAAGGGCTCAAACCGGTTTTGACCGGCTCAAACCAGACCAGACCAGCTTGAACCTGCTCAACCGAACCAGACCGGCACAGAAAGGCTAAAACCGGGCCAAACCGGCTCAATCAGGTTTTGACCGTCTCAAACAAGACCAGACTGACTCAAACAAGACCACACCAGCTCAAACCGGTTTTGACCGGATGAGACCGGATTAAACCGGATCAGACCGCCTCAAACTGCATCAAACCGGAAAAGACCGGCCCAGACCGGCTAAAACCAGGCCAAATCGGCTCAAACCGGTTTTGACCGGCTCAAACCAGACCAGACCGGCTCAAACCGGTTTTGACCGGCTCAAACCAGACCAGACCGGCTCAAACAGAATTTGTCCGTATGAGACAGGATAAAACCGGAGCAGACCGGCTAAAACCAGATGAAACCGCACCAGACCAGCCCAGAACAGCTGAAGCCGGAGAAACCACACCAGTCCGACCCAGACCGGTTAAAACCGAGCCACAAACCGGTTTTGACTGGCTCAAACAAGATCAGACCGGCTCAAACCGGTTTTGACCGGCTCAAACCAGACCAGACCGTCTCAAACCAGACCAGACCGGGTCAAACCGGTTTTGACCGGATGACACCGGATCAAACCGGACCAGACCGGCTCACACCGGATCAAACCGGACCAGACAGGCCCTGACCAGCTGAAACCGGATCAAACCGGACCAGACCAGCCCAGACCGGCTAAAACTGGGCCAGACCGGCTCAAACCGGTTTTCGCCGGCTCAAACCAGACCACACCGGTTCAAACCGGTTTTGACTGGCTCAATCCAGTTTTGACAGGCTGAAACCACTCCAGACCGGCTAAAACCGGTTTTAACCGGCTCAAACCGGTTTTGACCTGATTAGACCGGATCAAACCGGAGCACACCATCTCAGACAGGCTCGAATCGATTTTGACTGGCTTCAACCAGACCAAACCGGCTGAAACCGGTTTTGACCGGCTCAAACCAGACCAGACCGGCTCAAACCGGTTTTGATCGGCTCAAACCGGTTTTGACCTCCTCAAACCACACCAGACGGGCTGAAACCAGTTTTGACCGGATGAGACTGGATCAAACTGAATCAGACCAGCCCAGACTGGCTAAAATCGGATCAAACTGTACCACATCGGCCCAGACTGCCTAAAACTGGCCCAGATACCGGTTATTACCGGTTCAAAGCAGGCCAGACCGGATCAAAACTGTTTTGACCGACCTGAGCTGGTTTTCACCGGCTCAAACCAGACCAGACTGGCTGAAACCAGACCAGACCGGCTCAAACCGGTTTTGACCGGCTAAAACCGGTTTTGACCGGATAAGACCGGATCAACCCGAATTAGACTGGCTCTGACCGGCTAAAATAGGAACAAACCGGACCAGACCAGCCCAGACAGCCTAAAACTGGGCCACAAACCGGTTTCGACGGGTTCAAACAAAACCAGACTGGCTCAAACCAGTTTTGACTGACCTGAGCCGGTCTTCACCGGCTCAAATCAGACCAGACCGGCTCAAACCAGACCAGACCGTCTCAAACCGGTTTTGTCCGGCTAAAAGCGGTTTTGACCGCATCAAACCAGACTCGACCGGCCCAGACAAGCTGAAACCGGTCAAAGTGGACCAGACCGCACCAGCCCGGCTAAAACCGGCCACCAACCGATTTTGACCGGCTCAAACCAGACAAGACAGGCTCAAACCGGTTTTGAACGACCTGAGCCGGTTTTGACCGGTTCAAACCAGACCAGACCGGCTGAAACCGGACCAGACCAGCTGAAACCGGTTTTGACCGGATGACACCGGATCAAATCAGACCAGACCGGCCCAGACCATCTAAAACTGGGCCAGAAAGACTCAAACCGGTTTTCAACATCTCAAACCAGACCAGACCGGTTCAAACCGGATTTGACTGGCTCTATCCGGTTTAGACCGGCTCAAACCGGTTTTGACCAGCTCAAAGCGGTTTTGACGGGATCAAACCGGACTCGACCATCCCAGACCAGCTGAAACCAGATCAAATCGGAGCAGACCGTCCCAGACCGGCTAAAACTGGGCCAGAAACCGGTTTTGACCAGCTTAAACCAGACCAGACCGGCTCACAGGGGAGTGCACACTCAGGGGAGTCCTCACTCAGGCGAGCGCACATTCAGGGGAGTGCCGACTCAGAGTAGTCCTTACTCTGGTGAGCGCACACTCAGGGGAGTGCACACACTGGGGGGTGCACTCTCATGGGAGTCCTCACTCAGAGGAGTGCGAACTAAGAGGAGTGCACACTCAGGGGAGTGCTGACTCGGGGAGTGCACACACAGGGGTGTCCTCACCGAGGGGAGCGCTCACTCAGGGGAGTGCACAATCAGGTGAGCCCACATTCAGGAGAGTGCACAATCAGGGGAGTCCTCTCTCAGGAGAGTGCGAACTCAGGGAAGTGAACTCCCTGGGAAGCGAACACTCAAGGGACTGCACATTCAGGGTAGTGCACACTCAAGGGAGTCCTCACTCAGGAGAGTGCGAACTCAGAGGATTGCACACCCAGGGGAGTGCTCATTCAGGGGAGTGCACACTCAAGGGAGCCATCACTCAGACGAGTACACCCTCAGGAGAGTGCTCAGTCTTGGGAGTCCTCACTCAGGCGAGTTCACACTCAGGGGAGTGCACACTCAGGGGAGTCCTCCCTCAGAAGAGTGCACACTCAGGGGAGTGCACCCTCAGGGGAGTGCTCACTCAGGGGAGTGCACACACTGGGGAGTGCACACTCAGTTGAGCACATAAACAGGGGAATGTTCATTCAGGGGAGTGCACACACAGGGGAGTGCTCACTCAGGGGAGTGCACACTCAGGGGAGTCCTCCCTCAGGGGAGTGCACACACTGGGGAGTGCACACTCAGGTGAGCACACAAACAGGGGAATGTTCATTCAGGGGAGTGCACACTCAGGGGAGTCCTCACTCAGGCGAGCGCACATTTAGTGGAGTGCCGACTCAGAGTAGTCCTTACTCTGGTGAGCGCACACTCAGGGGAGTGCACACTCAGGGGAGCGCTCACTCAGGGGAGTGCTCATTCAGGGGAGTGCACACTCAGGGGAGTCATCACTCAGACGAGTACCCCCTCAGGATAGCGCTCAGTCTGGTGAGTCCTCACTCAGGCGAGTTCACACTCAGGGGAGTGCCCACTTAGAGTAGCCCTTACTCAGGTGAGCGCACACTCAGGGGAGTGCACCCTCAGCAGAGCGCTCACTCAGGAGACTGCACACTCAGGGGAGCGCACACTCAGGGGAGCGCACACTCAGGGGAGTGCACACACTGGGGGGTGCACACTCAGTGGAGTCCTCACTCATAGGAGTGCGAACTAAGAGGAGTGCACACTCAGGGGAGTGCTCACACAGGGGAGTGCACACTCAGAAGGGTCCTCCCACAGGAGAGTGCACACTCAGGGGAGTGCGCACTCAGGGGAGTGCTCACTCAGGGGAGTGCACACACTGGGGAGTGCACACTCAGGTGAGCACACAAACAGGGGAATGTCCATTCAGGGGAGTGCACACTCAGGGGAGTCCTCACTCAGGCGAGCGCACATTCAGGGGAGTGCCGACTCAGAGTAGTCCTTACTCTGGTGAGCGCACACTCAGGGGAGTGCACACACTGGGGGGTGCACACTCAGGGGAGTCCTCACGCAGACGAGTGTGAACTAAGAGGAGTGCACACTCAGGGGAGTGCTGACTCGGGGAGTGCACACACAGGGGTGTCCTCACCGAGGGGAGCGCTCACTCAGGGGAGTGCACAATCAGGTGAGCCCACACTCAGGAGAGTGCACAATCAGGGGAGTCCTCACTCAGGAGAGTGCAAACTCAGGGAAGTGAACCCCCTGGGAAGCGAACACTCAAGGGACTGCACATTCAGGGTAGTGCACACTCAAGGGAGTCCTCACTCAGGAGAGTGCGAACTCAGAGGATTGCACACTCAGGGGAGTGCTCATTCAGGGGAGTGCACACTCAAGGGAGCCATCACTCAGACGAGTACACCCTCAGGAGAGTGCTCAGTCTGGGGAGTCCTCACTCAGGCGAGTTCACACTCAGGGGAGTGCACACTCAGGGGAGTCCTCCCTCAGGAGAGTGCACTCTCAGGGGAGTGCACCCTCAGGGGAGTGCTCACTCAGGGGAGTGCACACACTGGGGAGTGCACACTCAGTTGAGCACATAAACAGGGGAATGTTCATTCAGGGGAGTGCACACTCAGGGGAGTGCTCACTCAGGGGAGTGCACACTCAGGGGAGTCCTCCCTCAGGAGAGTACACACTCAGGGTAGTGCACTCTCAGGGGAGTGCTCACTCAGGCGAGCGCACATTTAGAGGAGTGCCAACTCAGAGTAGTCCTTACTCTGGTGAGCGCACACTCAGGGGAGTGCACACTCAGGGGATCAAAACGGACCAGAGCGGCTCAAACCGGTTTTGACCGGCTCAAACTGGACCAGACCGGCCCAACCGGATCAAACCGGACCAGACCGGCTCACACTAGCACAAACCGGACCAGACCGGCTTAGACAGGGTTTGACTGGCTCAAACTGAGGCAGAGAGGCTCAAACAGGATGAAAACGGACCAGACCGGCTGTTAGACCAGCTCAAACATGTTTTGACCGGCTCAAACCGGACAAGATCGGCTCAAACCGGACTCAAACCGGAGCAGAATGGATCAAACCGGTGTTGACCGGCTCAAACCTGACTCAAACTGGACCAGACCGGCTCAACCGGACCACACCGGACCATACCCGCTTAAACCGGATCAAACTGGAACAGACCGCCTCAAACCGGCGTTGACCAGCTCAGACACGACCAGTGCGGCTTAAACCGGACCACACTGGCTCAAAACGGGTTTCACTGGCTTACTCAGGGGAGTGTACACGAAGGGGAGTGCTCATTTAGGGGAGTGCACACTCAGGGGTGTCCTCACTCAAGGGAGTGCACACACAGGGGAGTGCACACTCACGGGAGCGCTCACACAGGGGAGTGGCCACTGAGGTGAGCGCTCACACATGGAAGAGCACACTCAGGGGAACCCTCACTCAGGCGAGTCCACACACAAGGGAGTGCACACTCAGAGTAGTCCTCACACAGGCGAGTGCACTCTCAGGTGAGAGCACACTCAGGGGAGCGCTCACTCAGGGGAGTGCACACTCAAAGGAGCGCACACTCAGGGGAGTGCACACTCAGTGGAGTCTTCACTCAGGAGAGTGTGAACTAAGAGGAGTGCACACTCAGGGGAGTGCTCACTCAGGGGTGTGCACACTCAGAGGAGTCCTCCCTCAGGAGAGTGCACACTCAGGGGAGTGCACACTCAGGGGAGTGCTCACTCAGGGGAGTGCACACACTGGGGCGTGCACACTCAGGTGAGCACACAAACAGGGGAATGTCCATTCAGGGGAGTGCACACTCAGGGGAGTCCTCACTCAGTCGAGCGCACATTCAGGGGAGTGCCGACTCAGAGTAGTCCTTACTCTGGTGAGCGCACACTCAGGGGAGTGCACACACTGGGGGGTGCACACTCAGGGGAGTCGTCACTCAGAGGAGTGCGAACTAAGAGGAGTGCACACTCAGGGGAGTGCTGACTCGGGGAGTGCACACACAGGTGTGTCCTCACCGAGGGGAGCGCTCACTCAGGGGAGTGCACAATCAGGTGAGCCCACACTCAGGAGAGTGCACAATCAGGGGAGTCCTCACTCAGGAGAGTGCGAACTCAGGGAAGTGAACTCCCTGGGAAGCGAACACTCAAGGGACTGAACATTCAGGGTAGTGCACACTCAAGGGAGTCCTCACTCAGGAGAGTGCGAACTCAGAGGATTGCACACTCAGGGGAGTGCTCATTCAGGGGAGTGCATACTCAGGGGAGCCATCACTCAGACGAGTACACCCTCAGGAGAGCGCTCAGTCTGGGGAGTCCTCACTCAGCCGAGTTCACACTCAGGGGAGTGCACACTCAGGGGAGTCCTCCCCCAGGAGAGTGCACACTCAGGGGAGTGCACACTCACGGGGGTGCTCACTCAGGGGAGTGCACACACTGGGGAGTGTACACACAGGTGAGCACACAAACAGGGGAATGTTCATTCAGGGGAGTGCACACTCAGGGGAGTGCTCACTCAGGGGAGTGCACACTCAGGGGAGTCCTCCCTCAGGAGAGTGCACACTAATTAGACTGGCTCTGACCGGCTAAAAACGGAACAAACCGGACCAGACCAGCCCAGACTGCCTAAAATTGGGCCACAAACGGTTTTGACGGGTTCAAACAAAACCAGACTGGCTAAAACCAGTTTTGACCGACCTGAGCCGGTTTTGACCGGCTCAAGTCAGACCAGACCGGCTCAAACCAGACCAGACCGTCTCAAACCGGTTTTGTCCGGCTCAAAGCGGTTTTGACCGCATCAAACCATCCTCGACCGGCCCAGACAAGCTGAAACCGGTCAAAGCGGACCAGACCGGACCAGACCGGCTAAAACCGGCCACCAACCGGTTTTGACCGGCTGAAACCAGACAAGACAGGCTCAAACCGGTTTTGACCGACCTGAGCCGGTTTTGACCGGCTCAAACCAGACCAGACTGGCTGAAACTGGACCAGACCAGCTGAAACCGATTATGACCGGATGACACCGGATCAAATCAGACCAGACCGGCCCATACCATCTAAAACTGGGCCAGAAAGACTCAAACCGGTTTTTACCAGCTCAAACCAGACCAGACCGGTTCAAACCGGTTTTGACTGGCTCTATCCGGTTTAGACCGGCTCAAACCGGTTTTGACCAGTTCAAAGCGGTTTTGACGGGATCAAATCGGACTCGACCATCCCAGACCAGCTGAAACCAGATCAAATCAGAGCAGACCGTCCCAGACCGGCTAAAACTGGGCCACAAACCGGTTTTGACCAGCTTAAACCAGACCAGACCGGCTCAAACCAGAGCAGACCGGCTCAAACCAGATTTGACCGGATGAGATCGGATCAAACCGGACCAGACTGGCTCAAACCGGCTCAAACTGCACCACACGGACTAAAGTCAGATCAAACCAGACGAGACCGGCTCAAAAGGGATCAATCCGGACCAGACCGGCTAGACCCGCTAAATCCGGTTTTGTCCGGCTCAAACCGGACTCAAACCGATATTGACCAGCTCAAACCAGATCAAACCGGAGCAGACTGGCTCAAACCTGATCAAACCGGACCAGACCGGCTCAACCGGATCACACCGGACCATACCCGCTTAAACCGGATCAAACTGGAACAGACCGCCTCAAACCAGCGTTGACCAGCTCAGACCCGACCAGTCTGGCTTAAACCAGACCAGACTGGCTCAAAACGGCTTTCACTGGCTTACTCAGGGGAGTGTACACGAAGGGGAGTGCTCATTTAGGGGAGTGCACGGTCAAAGCGGACCAGACCGGACCAGACCGGGTAAAACCGGCCACCAACCGGTTTTGACCGGCTCAAACCAGACAAGACAGGCTCAAACCGGTTTTGACCGGCTCAAACCAGACCAGACCGGCTCAAACTGGTTTTGACCGGCTCAAACCAGACCAGACCGGCTCAAACAGAATTTGACTGGATAAGACAGGATAAAACCGGAGCAGACTGGCTCAAACCGGATGAAACCACACCAGACCGGCCCAGAACAGCTGAAGCCGGAGAAACCACACCAGACCGACCCAGACCGGTTAAAACCGAGTCACAAACCGGTTTTGACTGGCTCAAACAAGATCAGACCGGCTCAAACCGGTTTTGACTGGCTCAAACCAGACCAGACCGTCTCAAACCAGACCAGACCGGGTCAAACCGGTTTTGACCGGATGACACCAGATCAAACCGGACCAGACCGGCTCACACCGGATCAAACCGGACCAGACAGGCCCTGACTAGCTGAAACCGGATCAAACCGGACCAGACCGGCCCAGACCGACTAAAACTCGGCCAGACGGGCTCAAACCGGTTTTCGCCGGCTCAAACCAGACCACACCGGTTCAAACCGGTTTTGACTGGCTCAATCCAGTTTTGACCAGCTGAAACCACTCCAGACCGGCTAAAACCGGTTTTAACCGGGTCAAACCGGTTTTCACCTGATTAGACCGGATCAAACCGGACCACACCATCTCAGACAGGCTCGAATCGATTTTGACTGGCTTCAACCAGACCAAACCGGCTGAAACCGGTTTTGACCGCCTCAAACCAGACCAGACCGGCTCAAACCGGTTTTGATCGGCTCAAACCGGTTTTGACCTCCTCAAACCACACCAGACTGGCTGAAACCAGTTTTGACCGGATGAGACCGGATCAAACCGAATCAGACTGGCCCAGCCTGGCTAAAATCGGATCAAACTGTACCAGATCGGCCCAGACTGCCTAAAACTGGCCCAGATACCGGTTTTTACCGGTTCAAAGCAGGCCAGACCGAATCAAAACTGTTTTGAACGACCTGAGCCGGTTTTGACCGGCTCAAATCAGACCAGACCGGCTCAAACCAGACCAGACTGTCTCAAACCGGTTTTGTCCGGCTCAAATCGGTTTTGACCGCATCAAACCAGACTCGACCGGCCCAGACAAGCTGAAACCGGTCAAAGAGGACCAGACCGGACCAGACCGGGTAAAACCGGCCACCAACCGGTTTTGACCGGCTCAAACCAGACAAGACAGGCTCAAATCGGTTTTGACCGGCTCAAACCAGACCAGACCGGCGCAAACCGGTTTTGACCGGCTCAAACCAGACCAGACCGGCTCAAACAGAATTTCACCGGATGAGACAGGATAAAACCGGAGCAGACCGGCTCAAACCGGATGAAACCGCACCAGACCAGCCCAGAACAGCTGAAGCCGGAGAAACCACACCAGACCGACCCAGACTGGTTAAAACCGAGCCACAAACCGGTTTTGACTGGCTCAAACAAGATCAGACCGGCTCAAACCGGTTTTGACCGGCTCAAACCCTACCAGACCGGCTGAAATGGGACGAGACGGGCTCAAACCTGTTTTGACTGGCTCAAATCGGACCAGAACGGCACAAACCTGTTTTGACCGTATTAGACTGGCTCAAACCGGTTTTTAGCGGCTCAAATCGCACCACACCAGCTCAAACCGGTTTTGACCAGCTCTAAATGGACTCAAACCATTTTTGACCGTCACAAACCGGACCAGACGGCCTCAAACCTGTTTTGACCGGCTCAAACCGGACGCAATACGTACCAGTCCGGCTCAAACTGTACTCAAAGCGGACTAGACCGGCACTAACTGGTTATGACCGGCTCAAACCGCACTCAAACCGGACCAGACAGGCTCAGACCGGTTTGGACCGGCTCAAATCAGACCAGAGCAGGTGAAACAGGACGAGACCGCCTCAAACCGGTTTTGACCGACACAAACCCGTCCAGACCGGCTAAAACTGGACCAGACCGGCTCAAACCAGCACAAACCGGACCAGAACGGCTCAAACCGGTTTTGACCGGCTCAAACCAGACCAGACCAGCTTGAACCTGCTCAACCGAACAAGACCGGCACAGAAAGGCTAAAACCGGGCCAAACCGGCTCAGTCAGGTTTTGACCGTCTCAAACAAGGCCAGACTGACTCAAACAACCACACCAGCTCAAACCGGTTTTGACCAGATGAGACCGGATTAAACCGGACCAGACCGGCTCAAACCGCATCAAACCGGAAAAGACCGGCCCAGACCGGCTAAAACCAGGCCAAATCGGCTCAAACCGGTTTTGACCGGCTCAAACCAGACCAGACCGGCTCAAACTGGTTTTGACCGGCTCAAACCAGAACAGACCGGCTCAAACAGAATTTGACTGGATGAGACAGGATAAAACCAGAGCAGACCGGCTCAAACCGGATGAAACCGCACCAGACCGACCCAGAACAGCTGAAGCCGGAGAAACCGCACCAGACCGACCCAGACTGGTTAAAACCGAGTCACAAACCGGTTTTGACTGGCTCAAACAAGATCAGACCGGCTCAAACCGGTTTTGACCGGCTCAAACCAGACCAGACCGTCTCAAACCAGACCAGACCGGGTCAAACCGGTTTTGACCGGATGACACTGGATCAAACCGGACCAGACCGGCTCACATTGGATCAAACCGGACCAGACAGTCCCTGACCAGCTGAAACCGGATCAAACCAGACCAGACCGGCCCAGACCGGCTAAAACTGGGCCAGACGGGCTCAAACCGGTTTCCGCCGGCTCAAACCAGACCAGACCGGTTCAAACCAGTTTTGACTGCCTCAATCCGGTTTTGACCGGCTGAAACCGGTTTTGACCAGCTCAAAGCACTCCAGATCATTTAAAACCGGTTTTCGGCGGCTTAAGCTGGTTTTAATATGATTAGACCAACTCAAAACAGACCAGACCGATTCAATGCAGTTTTGACTGGCACAAACTGGTTTTGAACGGCTCGAACCGGTTTTGACCGGCTCAAACCACACCAGACCGGCTGAAACCGGTTTTGACCAGCTCAAACCACTGCAGACTGGCTAAAAACGGGTTTACACCAGCTCAAACCGGTTTTGACCTGAATAGACCGGATCAAGCGGACCAGACCGGCTCAGACAGGCTCGAATCGGTTTTGATTGGCTTCAACCAGACCAAACCAGCTCAAACCGGTTTTGACCAGCACAAACCAGACCAGACCAGCTCAATCCGGACCAGAGCGGCTCAAACCAGTTTTGACCTGCAGAAACCACACCAGACCGGCTGAAACCGGTTTTGACTGGCTAAAACCGGTTTTGACCGGATGAGGCCGGATCAAACCGAATCAGACGGGCCCAGAACGGCTAAAATCGGATCAAACCGGACCAGACCGTCCCAGAATGCCAAAAACTGGGCCACAAACCGGTTTTGACCTGCTGAAACCACACCACCCCGGCTGGAACCGGTTTTGAACGGCTAATACCGGGTTTGACCGGATGAGACCAGATCAAACCGAATCAGACCGGCCCAGCCCGGCTACAATCCAATCAAACCGTACCCGACCGGCACAGACTGCCTAAAACTGGGCCACAAACCGGTTTTGACCGGTTCAAACCAGGCCAGACCGGCTCAAACCGATTTTGATCGACCTGAGCCGGTTTTGAACGGCTCAATCAAGACCAGACCGGTTCAAACCGGTTTTGACTGGCTCAATCGGGTTTTGACCGGCTCAAACCACTCCAAACCGGCTAAAACCGGTTTTCACTGACTCAAACCGGTTTTGATCTGGTTAGACCGGATCAAACTGGACCAGACCGGCTCAGACAGGCTCGAATCGGTTTTGACTGGCTTCAACCAGACCAAACCGGCTCAAACCGGTTTTGACCGGCTCAAACCAGACCAGACCGGCTCAAACCAGACCAGACCGGCTCAAACATGTTTTGACCGTTTCAAACCTGTTTTGAACTGCTCAAACCACACCAGACAGGCTGAAACCGGTTTTGACCGGCTAAAACCGGTTTTGACCGGATGAGGCCGGATCATACCGAATCAGACGGGCCCAGACCGGCTAAAATCGGATCAAACCGGACCAGACCGTCCCAGAATGCCTAAAACTGGGCCACAACCGGTTTTGACCGGTTCAAACCAGACCAGACCGGCTCAAAGCGCTTTTGACCGGCTTGAACCGGTTTTGACCAGCTCAAAACAGAGCAGACCGGCTCAAACCAGATCATACCGTTTCAAACCGGTTTTCACCAGCTCAAAGCGGTTTTGACCGGATCAAACCGGACTCGACCGACCCAGACCAGCTGAAACGAGATCAAACCGGAGCAGAGCGGCCCAGACCGGCTGAAACCGGGACACAAACCGGTTTTAACTGGCTCAAACCAAACCAGACCGGCTCAAACCGGACCAGAGCGGTTCAAACCGGTTTTGACTGCCTCAATCCGGTTTTGACCGGCTGAAACTGGTTTTGACCGGCTCAAACCACTCCAGAACGGGTAAAACCGGTTTTTACCGGCTTAAAGCGGTTTTGACCTGATTAGACCAGCTCAAACCAGACCAGACCGGTTCAATACGGTTTTGATCATCACAAACCGGTTTTGAACGGCTCGAATCGGTTTTGACTGGCTCAAAATGGTTTTGACCGGCTCAAACCACACCAGGCCGGCTGAAACTAGTTTTGACCGTCTAAAACCAGGTTTGACCGGATGAGACCGGATCAAACTGAATCAGACCGGCCCAGACCGGCTACAATCCGATCAAACTGTACCCGACAGGCCCAGACTGCCTAAAACTGGGCAATAAACCGGTTTTGACCGGTTCAAACCAGGCGAGACTGGCTCAAACCGATTTTGACTGACCTGAGCCGGTTTACACCGGCTCAAACCAGACCAGACCAGCTCAAACCGGTTTTGCCTGGCTCAAAGCGGTTTTGACCGGATCAAACCACACTCGACCAGCACAGACGAGCTGAAACCGGATCAAACAGGACCAGACCGGCCCAGACCGGCTGAAAGCAGGCCACAAAGCAGTTTTGACCGGCTGAAACCAGACCAGACCGGCTCAAACCGGTTTTGACTGGCCTGAGCCGGTTTAGAACTGCTCAAACCACACCAGAGCAGCTCAATCCGGACCAGAGCGGCTCAAACCGGTTTTTACCAGATGACAACGGATCAAACCGGACCAGACCGGCTCACACCGGATCAAACCGGACCAGACAGGCCCGGACCGGCTGAAACCGGATCAAACCGGACGAGACCGGCCCAGACTGGCTAAAACCGGGCCAGACCGTCTCAAACCGGTGTTGACCGGCTCAAACCAGACCAGACCTGTTGAAACCGATTTTGACTGGCTCAATCCGGTTTTGACTGGTTCAAACCACTCCAGACCGGCTAAAACAGGTTTTCACTTGCTCAAACCGGTTTTGACCTGATTAGACCGGATCAAACCGTCCCAGACCGGCTTAGACAGGCTCGAATCGGTTTTGACTGGCTCAAACCAGACCAAACCGGCTCAAACCGGTTTTGACCGGCTCAAACCAGACCAGACCGGCTCAAACCTGTTTTGACCGAGTCAAACCGGTTTTGAACTGCTCAAACCACACCAGACAGGCTGAAACCGGTTTTGACCGGCTAAAACCGGTTTTGACCGGCTGAGACCAGATCAAACCGAATCAGACAGGCCCAGACCGTCTAAAATCGGATCAAACCGGACCAGACCGGCCCAGAATGCCTAAAACTGGGCCACAAACCGGTTTTGACCGGTTCAAACCAGACCAGACTGGCTCAAAGCGGTTTTGACCAGTTCAAACCACACCAAACCGGCTCAATCCAGTTTTCACCGGCTCGAACCTGTTTTGACCAGCTCAAACCAGACCAGACCGGCTCAAACCAGACTAGACCGGCTCAAACCGGTTTTGACCTGCTCAAACCACACCAGACCGGCTGAAACCGGTTTTGACTGGCTAAAACCGGTTTTGACCGGATGAGACCAGAACAAACCGAATCAGACAGGCCCAGACCGGCTAAAATCGGATCAAACCGGACCAGACAAGCCCAGACCGCCTAAAGCTGGGCCATAAACCGGTTTTGACCGGTGCAAAGCAGACCAGACCAGCTCAAACCGGTTTGGATCAACCTGAGCCGTTTTTGATCAGCGCAAACCAGACCAGACCGGTTCAAACCGGTTTTGACTGCCTCAATCCGGTTTTGACCGGCTGAAACCGGTTTTGACCGGCTCAAACCACTCCAGATCATTTAAAACCGGTTTTCGGCGGCTTAAACCGGTTTTAACCTGATTAGACCAGCTCAAAACAGAGCAGACTGATTCAATGCGGTTTTGACTGGCACAAACTGGTTTTGAACGGCTCGAACCGGTTTTGACCAGCTCAAACCACACCAGACCGGCTGAAACCGGTTTTGACCAGCTCAAACCACTGCAGACCGGCTAAAAAACGGGTTTACACCAGCTCAAACCGGTTTTGACCTGAATAGACCAGATCAAGCGGACCAGACCGGCTCAGACAGGCTCGAATCGGTTTTGACTGGCTTCAACCAGACCAAACCAGCTCAAACCGGTTTTGACCGGCACAAACCAGACCAGACCGGCTCAATCCAGACCAGAGCGGCTCAAACCGGTTTTGACCGGATGACAACGGATCAAACCGGACCAGACTGGCTCACACCGGATCGAACTGGCCCAGACAGGCCCAGACCAGCTGAAACCGGATCAAACCAGACGAGAGCGGCACAGACCAGCTAAAACCGGGCCAGACCAGCTCAAACCAGTTTTCACCGGCTCAAACCAGACCAGAGAGGTTCAAACCGGTTTTGACTGGCTCAATCCGGTTTGGAACGGCTCAAACCGGTTTTGACCAGCTCAAACCACTCCAGACCGGCTAAAACCGGTTTCAATGGCCCAATCCGGTTTTTGACGTGATTAGACCTGGTCAAATCGGACCAGACTGGCTCAGACAGCCTCGAATTCGTTTCGACAGTCTTCAACAAGACCAAACCGGCTCAATCCAGTTTTGACCGTCTCGAACCGGTTTTGACCAGCTCAAAACAGACCAGATCAGCTCAAACCAGACAAGACCGGATCAAACCGTTTTTGACCAGTTCATACCAAACCAGACCGGCTCAAACCAGACCAGACCGGCTCAAACCGGTTTTGACCTGCTCAAACCACACCAGACCGGCTGAAATTGGTAT
>NW_027326766.1:0-31714 GCF_047675955.1 Chlorocebus sabaeus | reverse complement strand
GAGCCGGTCAAAACCGCTGTGAGCCGGTCAAAACCAGTTTGAGCTGGTGTGGTCTGGTTTTAGCCGATCTGGTCTGGTTTAAGCCGGTCAAAACCGGCTCAGGTCGGTCAAAACCGGTTTGAGCCAGTCTGGTCTGGTTTGAACCGGTCAAAACCGGTTTGTGGCCCAATTTTAGGCGGTCTGGGCCGGTCTGGTCCTGTTTGATCCGATTTTAGCCTGTCTGGGCCGTTCTGATTTGGTTTGATCAGGTCTCATCCGGTCAAAACTGGTTTTAGCCGGTCAATACCGGTTTAAGCTTAATTGCTCCGGTTTGAGCTGGTCTGGTCTGGTTTGAGCCGGTCAAAACCAGTTTGAGCCGGTCAAAACCGGTTTGAGCCCGTCTGCTCTGGTTTGAGCCGTTCTGTTCTGCATCAGCCGGTCAAAACCAGATTGAGCTTGTTTGGCCTGGTTTTAGCCTGTCTGGGCCAGTCTGGTTCGGTTTGAGCCAGTTAGAGCCGGTTTGTGCTGGTCTGGTCCGGTATGACCTGGTTTGATAAGGTCTGGTCGGGTTTGATCTGGTCTAATGCGGTCAAAACCGGTTTGAACCTGTCAGGTCTGGTTTGAACCGGTCAAAACAAGTTCGACCCTTTCTGAACTGGTTTGAGCCGGTGAAAATAACTTTGAGCCAGTTTGGCATGATTTTAGGCGGTCTGGGCCGGTCTGGGCCGGTTTGGTTCGGTTTGAGCCGGTCTGGTCTGGTTTGAGACGGTCAAAACCGGTTTGAGGCGGTCTGGTCTGGTTTAAGCCGATCAAAATAGGTTTGAGAAAGTTTGGCCCGGTTTTAGGAGGTCCGGGACGGTCTGCTCCGGTTTGATCCTGTCTCATCCGGTCAATATCGGTTTCAACCGGTCAAAACCGGTTTGAGCCGGTGTGGTGTGGTTTGAGCCGGTCAAAACCGGTTCGAGCCATTCAAAACCGGTTTAAGCTGGCCAAAACAGGATTGAACCAGTCTGGTCTGGTTTGCGCCGGTCAAAACCGATTTGATCCGGTCTGGTCTGGTTTGAGCCAGTCTGGTCTGGTTTGAGCCGGTCAAAACCGTCTCAGGCTGGCCAAACTGGTTTGAGCCGTTCTGGTCTTGTTTGAGCCGGTCAAAACCGGTTTGTGGCCCGGTTTTAGCTGGTCTGGCCCAGTGTGGTCCGGTTTGCTCCGGCTTCAGCTGTTCTGGGACGGTCTGGTGCAGTTTCAGCCGGTTTGAGCCAGTGTGGTCTGGTTTTATCCTGTCTCATCGGGTCAAACCCGGTTTGAGCCAGTCTCTTCTGGTTTAACCGGTCAAAACCGGTTTGAGACAGTCTGTTCTGGTTTGAGCAGGTTGGGTCTGGTTTGAGCCAGTCAAAATCTGATTGAGCCGGTTTGGCACGGTTTTAGGAGGTCTGGGCCGGTCTGATGTGGTTTAATCCGGTTTTAGCCGGTCTGGAACGGTCTGGTCCGGTTTGATCCTGTCTCATCCGGTCAAAATCGGTTTCATCCGGTAAAAACCGGTTTCAGCCGGTCAGGTGTGGTTTGAGCTGGTCAAAATCGGGTTAAGCTGCTCTGGTCTGGTTCGAGCTGGTCAAAACCGGTTTGTGGCCTGGTTTTAGCCGGTCTGGCCCGGTCTGGTACAGTTTGCTCTGGCTTCAGCTTTTCTGGGCCGGTCTGGTGCGGTTTCATCCGGTGTGAGCCGGTCTGATCCGGTTTTATCCTGTCTCATCTGGTCAATCCCGGTTTGAGCCAGTCTGGTCTGGTTTGAGCCGGTTAAAACCGGTTTGTGGCCCAGTTTTAGGCGGTCTGGGCCGGTCTGGTCCTGTTTGATCCGATTTTAGCCTGTCTGGGCCGTTCTGATTTGGTTTGATCAGGTCTCATCCGGTCAAAACTGGTTTTAGCCGGTCAATACCGGTTTAAGCTTAATTGCTCCGGTTTGAGCTGGTCTGGTCTGGTTTGAGCCGGTCAAAACCAGTTCGAGCCGGTCAAAACCGGTTTGAGCCGGTTTGGTCTGGTTGAAACCAGTCAAAACCGATTCGAGCCTGTCTGAGCCAGTCTGGTCCGGTTTGATCCGGTGTCTTTCGATCAAAATCGGTTTGAGCCGGTCTGGTCCGGTTTGAACCGGTCTGGTCTGGTTTGAGACGGTCAAAACCGGTTTGAGCCGGTTTGGTCTGGTTGAAACCAGTCAAAACCGATTCGAGCCGGTCTGAGCCAGTCTGGTCCGGTTTGATCCGGTGTCTTCCGATCAAAATCGGTTTGAGCCAGTCTGGTCCGGTTTGAACCGGTCTGGTCTGGTTTGAGACGGTCAAAACCGGTTTGAGCCGGTTTGGTCTGGTTGAAACCAGTCAAAACCGATTCGAGCCTGTCTGAGCCAGTCTGGTCCGGTTTGATCCGGTGTCTTCCGATCAAAATCGGTTTGAGCCGGTCTGGTCCGGTTTGAACTGGTCTGGTCTGGTTTGAGACGGTCAAAACCGGTTTGAGCCAGTCTGGTCTTGTTTGAGCCGGACAAAATAGGTTAGAGCCGGTTTGGCCCGGTTTTAGGTGGTCTGGGCTGTTCTGGTCCGGTTTGATCAGGTTTTAGCCGGTCTGGGACCGTCTGGTCCGATTTGATCTTGTCTCATAGGGACAAAATCGGTTTCAGCCGGTCTAAACCAGTTTGAGCCGGTCTGGTGTGGTTTGAGCCAGTCAAAACCGTTTTGAGCTGGTCAAAACCGGCTCGAGCCGTTCAAAACCGGTTTGAGCCTGTCAAAACCGGATTGAACCGGTCTGGTCTGGTTTGAGCCGGTCAAAACCGCTGTGAGCCGGTCAAAACCAGTTTGAGCTGGTGTGGTCTGGTTTTAGCCGATCTGGTCTGGTTTAAGCCGGTCAAAACCGGCTCAGGTCGGTCAAAAACGGTTTGAGCCAGTCTGGTCTGGTTTGAACCGGTCAAAACCGGTTTGTGGCCCAATTTTAGGCGGTCTGGGCCGGTCTGGTCCTGTTTGATCCGATTTTAGCCTGTCTGGGCCGTTCTGATTTGGTTTGATCAGGTCTCATCCGGTCAAAACTGGTTTTAGCCGGTCAATACCGGTTTAAGCTTAATTGCTCCGGTTTGAGCTGGTCTGGTCTGGTTTGAGCCGGTCAAAACCATTTTGAGCCGGTCAAAACCGGTTTGAGCCCGTCTGCTCTGGTTTGAGCCGTTCTGTTCTGCATCAGCCGGTCAAAACCAGATTGAGCTTGTTTGGCCTGGTTTTAGCCTGTCTGGGCCAGTCTGGTTCGGTTTGAGCCAGTTAGAGCCGGTTTGTGCTGGTCTGGTCCGGTATGACCTGGTTTGATAAGGTCTGGTCGGGTTTGTTCCGGTCTAATGCGGTCAAAATCGGTTTGAACCTGTCAGGTCTGGTTTGAGCCGGTCAAAACAAGTTCGACCCGGTCTGGACTGGTTTGAGCCGGTCAAAATAACTTTGAGCCAGTTTGGCATGATTTTAGGCGGTCTGGGCCGGTCTGGGCCGGTTTGATTCGGTTTGAGCCGGTCTGGTCTGGTTTGAGACGGTCAAAACCGGTTTGAGGCGGTCTGGTCTGGTTTAAGCCGATCAAAATAGGTTTGAGAAAGTTTGGCCCGGTTTTAGGAGGTCCGGGACGGTCTGCTCCGGTTTGATCCTGTCTCATCCGGTCAATATCGGTTTCAACCGGTCAAAACCGGTTTGAGCCGGTCTGGTGTGGTTTGAGCCGGTCAAAACCGGTTCGAGCCGTTCAAAACCGGTTTAAGCTGGCCAAAACAGGATTGAACCAGTCTGGTCTGGTTTGCGCCGGTCAAAACCGATTTGATCCGGTCTGGTCTGGTTTGAGCCAGTCTGGTCTGGTTTGAGCCGGTCAAAACCGTCTCAGGCTGGCCAAACTGGTTTGAGCCGTTCTGGTCTTGTTTGAGCCGGTCAAACCGGTTTGTGGCCCAGTTTTAGCTGGTCTGGCCCAGTGTGGTCCGGTTTGCTCCGGCTTCAGCTGTTCTGGGATGGTCTGGTGCAGTTTCAGCCGGTTTGAGCCAGTGTGGTCTGGTTTTATCCTGTCTCATCGGGTCAAACCCGGTTTGAGCCAGTCTCTTCTGGTTTAACCGGTCAAAACCGGTTTGAGACAGTCTGTTCTGGTTTGAGCAGGTTGGGTCTGGTTTGAGCCGGTCAAAATCTGATTGAGCCGGTTTGGCACGGTTTTAGGAGGTCTGGGCCGGTCTGATGTGGTTTAATCCGGTTTTAGCCGGTCTGGAACGGTCTGGTCCGGTTTGATCCTGTCTCATCCGGTCAAAATCGGTTTCATCCGGTAAAAACCGGTTTCAGCCGGTCAGGTGTGGTTTGAGCTGGTCAAAATCGGGTTAAGCTGCTCTGGTCTGGTTCGAGCTGGTCAAAACCGGTTTGTGGCCTGGTTTTAGCCGGTCTGGCCCGGTCTGGTACGGTTTGCTCTGGCTTCAGCTTTTCTGGGCCGGTCTGGTGCGGTTTCATCCGGTGTGAGCCGGTCTGATCCGGTTTTATCCTGTCTCATCTGGTCAAAACCGGTTTCAGCCAGTCTGGTCTGGTTTGAGCCGGTTAAAACCGGTTTGTGGCCCAATATTAGGCGGTCTGGGCCGGTCTGGTCCTGTTTGATCCGATTTTAGCCTGTCTGGGCCGTTCTGATTTGGTTTGATCAGGTCTCATCCGGTCAAAACTGGTTTAAGCCGGTCAATACCGGTTTAAGCTTAATTGCTCCGGTTTGAGCTGGTCTGGTCTGGTTTGAGCCGGTCAAAACCAGTTCGAGCCGGTCAAAACCGGTTTGAGCCGGTTTGGTCTGGTTGAAACCAGTCAAAACCGATTCGAGCCTGTCTGAGCCAGTCTGGTCCGGTTTGATCCGGTGTCTTTCGATCAAAATCGGTTTGAGCCGGTCTGGTCCGGTTTGAACTGGTATGGTCTGGTTTGAGACGGTCAAAACCGGTTTGAGCCGGTTTGGTCTGGTTGAAACCAGTCAAAACCGATTCGAGCCGGTCTGAGCCAGTCTGGTCCGGTTTGATCCGGTGTCTTCCGATCAAAATCGGTTTGAGCCGGTCTGGTCCGGTTTGAACTGGTCTGGTCTGGTTTGAGACGGTCAAAACCGGTTTGAGCCAGTCTGGTCTTGTTTGAGCCGGTCAAAATAGGTTAGAGCCGGTTTGGCCCGGTTTTAGGTGGTCTGGGCTGTTCTGGTCCGGTTTGATCAGGTTTTAGCCGGTCTGGGACCGTCTGGTCCGATTTGATCTTGTCTCATAGGGACAAAATCGGTTTCAGCCGGTCTAAACCAGTTTGAGCCGGTCTGGTGTGGTTTGAGCCAGTCAAAACCGTTTTGAGCTGGTCAAAACCGGCTCGAGCCGTTCAAAACCGGTTTGAGCCTGTCAAAACCGGATTGAACCGGTCTGGTCTGGTTTGAGCCGGTCAAAACCGCTGTGAGCCGGTCAAAACCAGTTTGAGCTGGTGTGGTCTGGTTTTAGCCGATCTGGTCTGGTTTAAGCCGGTCAAAACCGGCTCAGGTCGGTCAAAACCGGTTTGAGCCAGTCTGGTCTGGTTTGAACCGGTCAAAACCGGTTTGTGGCCCAATTTTAGGCGGTCTGGGCCGGTCTGGTCCTGTTTGATCCGATTTTAGCCTGTCTGGGCCGTTCTGATTTGGTTTGATCAGGTCTCATCCGGTCAAAACTGGTTTTAGCCGGTCAATACCGGTTTAAGCTTAATTGCTCCGGTTTGAGCTGGTCTGGTCTGGTTTGAGCCGGTCAAAACCAGTTTGAGCCGGTCAAAACCGGTTTGAGCCCGTCTGCTCTGGTTTGAGCCGTTCTGTTCTGCATCAGCCGGTCAAAACCAGATTGAGCTTGTTTGGCCTGGTTTTAGCCTGTCTGGGCCAGTCTGGTTCGGTTTGAGCCAGTTAGAGCCGGTTTGTGCTGGTCTGGTCCGGTATGACCTGGTTTGATAAGGTCTGGTCGGGTTTGATCTGGTCTAATGCGGTCAAAACCGGTTTGAACCTGTCAGGTCTGGTTTGAACCGGTCAAAACAAGTTCGACCCTTTCTGAACTGGTTTGAGCCGGTGAAAATAACTTTGAGCCAGTTTGGCATGATTTTAGGCGGTCTGGGCCGGTCTGGGCCGGTTTGGTTCGGTTTGAGCCGGTCTGGTCTGGTTTGAGACGGTCAAAACCGGTTTGAGGCGGTCTGGTCTGGTTTAAGCCGATCAAAATAGGTTTGAGAAAGTTTGGCCCGGTTTTAGGAGGTCCGGGACGGTCTGCTCCGGTTTGATCCTGTCTCATCCGGTCAATATCGGTTTCAACCGGTCAAAACCGGTTTGAGCCGGTGTGGTGTGGTTTGAGCCGGTCAAAACCGGTTCGAGCCATTCAAAAGCGGTTTAAGCTGGCCAAAACAGGATTGAACCAGTCTGGTCTGGTTTGCGCCGGTCAAAACCGATTTGATCCGGTCTGGTCTGGTTTGAGCCAGTCTGGTCTGGTTTGAGCCGGTCAAAACCGTCTCAGGCTGGCCAAACTGGTTTGAGCCGTTCTGGTCTTGTTTGAGCCGGTCAAAACCGGTTTGTGGCCCGGTTTTAGCTGGTCTGGCCCAGTGTGGTCCGGTTTGCTCCGGCTTCAGCTGTTCTGGGACGGTCTGGTGCAGTTTCAGCCGGTTTGAGCCAGTGTGGTCTGGTTTTATCCTGTCTCATCGGGTCAAACCCGGTTTGAGCCAGTCTCTTCTGGTTTAACCGGTCAAAACCGGTTTGAGACAGTCTGTTCTGGTTTGAGCAGGTTGGGTCTGGTTTGAGCCAGTCAAAATCTGATTGAGCCGGTTTGGCACGGTTTTAGGAGGTCTGGGCCGGTCTGATGTGGTTTAATCCGGTTTTAGCCGGTCTGGAACGGTCTGGTCCGGTTTGATCCTGTCTCATCCGGTCAAAATCGGTTTCATCCGGTAAAAACCGGTTTCAGCCGGTCAGGTGTGGTTTGAGCTGGTCAAAATCGGGTTAAGCTGCTCTGGTCTGGTTCGAGCTGGTCAAAACCGGTTTGTGGCCTGGTTTTAGCCGGTCTGGCCCGGTCTGGTACAGTTTGCTCTGGCTTCAGCTTTTCTGGGCCGGTCTGGTGCGGTTTCATCCGGTGTGAGCCGGTCTGATCCGGTTTTATCCTGTCTCATCTGGTCAATCCCGGTTTGAGCCAGTCTGGTCTGGTTTGAGCCGGTTAAAACCGGTTTGTGGCCCAGTTTTAGGCGGTCTGGGCCGGTCTGGTCCTGTTTGATCCGATTTTAGCCTGTCTGGGCCGTTCTGATTTGGTTTGATCAGGTCTCATCCGGTCAAAACTGGTTTTAGCCGGTCAATACCGGTTTAAGCTTAATTGCTCCGGTTTGAGCTGGTCTGGTCTGGTTTGAGCCGGTCAAAACCAGTTCGAGCCGGTCAAAACCGGTTTGAGCCGGTTTGGTCTGGTTGAAACCAGTCAAAACCGATTCGAGCCTGTCTGAGCCAGTCTGGTCCGGTTTGATCCGGTGTCTTTCGATCAAAATCGGTTTGAGCCGGTCTGGTCCGGTTTGAACCGGTCTGGTCTGGTTTGAGACGGTCAAAACCGGTTTGAGCCGGTTTGGTCTGGTTGAAACCAGTCAAAACCGATTCGAGCCGGTCTGAGCCAGTCTGGTCCGGTTTGATCCGGTGTCTTCCGATCAAAATCGGTTTGAGCCAGTCTGGTCCGGTTTGAACCGGTCTGGTCTGGTTTGAGACGGTCAAAACCGGTTTGAGCCGGTTTGGTCTGGTTGAAACCAGTCAAAACCGATTCGAGCCTGTCTGAGCCAGTCTGGTCCGGTTTGATCCGGTGTCTTCCGATCAAAATCGGTTTGAGCCGGTCTGGTCCGGTTTGAACTGGTCTGGTCTGGTTTGAGACGGTCAAAACCGGTTTGAGCCAGTCTGGTCTTGTTTGAGCCGGACAAAATAGGTTAGAGCCGGTTTGGCCCGGTTTTAGGTGGTCTGGGCTGTTCTGGTCCGGTTTGATCAGGTTTTAGCCGGTCTGGGACCGTCTGGTCCGATTTGATCTTGTCTCATAGGGACAAAATCGGTTTCAGCCGGTCTAAACCAGTTTGAGCCGGTCTGGTGTGGTTTGAGCCAGTCAAAACCGTTTTGAGCTGGTCAAAACCGGCTCGAGCCGTTCAAAACCGGTTTGAGCCTGTCAAAACCGGATTGAACCGGTCTGGTCTGGTTTGAGCCGGTCAAAACCGCTGTGAGCCGGTCAAAACCAGTTTGAGCTGGTGTGGTCTGGTTTTAGCCGATCTGGTCTGGTTGAAGCCGGTCAAAACCGGCTCAGGTCGGTCAAAAACGGTTTGAGCCAGTCTGGTCTGGTTTGAACCGGTCAAAACCGGTTTGTGGCCCAATTTTAGGCGGTCTGGGCCGGTCTGGTCCTGTTTGATCCGATTTTAGCCTGTCTGGGCCGTTCTGATTTGGTTTGATCAGGTCTCATCCGGTCAAAACTGGTTTTAGCCGGTCAATACCGGTTTAAGCTTAATTGCTCCGGTTTGAGCTGGTCTGGTCTGGTTTGAGCCGGTCAAAACCATTTTGAGCCGGTCAAAACCGGTTTGAGCCCGTCTGCTCTGGTTTGAGCCGTTCTGTTCTGCATCAGCCGGTCAAAACCAGATTGAGCTTGTTTGGCCTGGTTTTAGCCTGTCTGGGCCAGTCTGGTTCGGTTTGAGCCAGTTAGAGCCGGTTTGTGCTGGTCTGGTCCGGTATGACCTGGTTTGATAAGGTCTGGTCGGGTTTGTTCCGGTCTAATGCGGTCAAAATCGGTTTGAACCTGTCAGGTCTGGTTTGAGCCGGTCAAAACAAGTTCGACCCGGTCTGGACTGGTTTGAGCCGGTCAAAATAACTTTGAGCCAGTTTGGCATGATTTTAGGCGGTCTGGGCCGGTCTGGGCCGGTTTGATTCGGTTTGAGCCGGTCTGGTCTGGTTTGAGACGGTCAAAACCGGTTTGAGGCGGTCTGGTCTGGTTTAAGCCGATCAAAATAGGTTTGAGAAAGTTTGGCCCGGTTTTAGGAGGTCCGGGACGGTCTGCTCCGGTTTGATCCTGTCTCATCCGGTCAATATCGGTTTCAACCGGTCAAAACCGGTTTGAGCCGGTCTGGTGTGGTTTGAGCCGGTCAAAACCGGTTCGAGCCGTTCAAAACCGGTTTAAGCTGGCCAAAACAGGATTGAACCAGTCTGGTCTGGTTTGCGCCGGTCAAAACCGATTTGATCCGGTCTGGTCTGGTTTGAGCCAGTCTGGTCTGGTTTGAGCCGGTCAAAACCGTCTCAGGCTGGCCAAACTGGTTTGAGCCGTTCTGGTCTTGTTTGAGCCGGTCAAAACCGGTTTGTGGCCCAGTTTTAGCTGGTCTGGCCCAGTGTGGTCCGGTTTGCTCCGGCTTCAGCTGTTCTGGGATGGTCTGGTGCAGTTTCAGCCGGTTTGAGCCAGTGTGGTCTGGTTTTATCCTGTCTCATCGGGTCAAACCCGGTTTGAGCCAGTCTCTTCTGGTTTAACCGGTCAAAACCGGTTTGAGACAGTCTGTTCTGGTTTGAGCAGGTTGGGTCTGGTTTGAGCCGGTCAAAATCTGATTGAGCCGGTTTGGCACGGTTTTAGGAGGTCTGGGCCGGTCTGATGTGGTTTAATCCGGTTTTAGCCGGTCTGGAACGGTCTGGTCCGGTTTGATCCTGTCTCATCCGGTCAAAATCGGTTTCATCCGGTAAAAACCGGTTTCAGCCGGTCAGGTGTGGTTTGAGCTGGTCAAAATCGGGTTAAGCTGCTCTGGTCTGGTTCGAGCTGGTCAAAACCGGTTTGTGGCCTGGTTTTAGCCGGTCTGGCCCGGTCTGGTACGGTTTGCTCTGGCTTCAGCTTTTCTGGGCCGGTCTGGTGCGGTTTCATCCGGTGTGAGCCGGTCTGATCCGGTTTTATCCTGTCTCATCTGGTCAAAACCGGTTTCAGCCAGTCTGGTCTGGTTTGAGCCGGTTAAAACCGGTTTGTGGCCCAATATTAGGCGGTCTGGGCCGGTCTGGTCCTGTTTGATCCGATTTTAGCCTGTCTGGGCCGTTCTGATTTGGTTTGATCAGGTCTCATCCGGTCAAAACTGGTTTAAGCCGGTCAATACCGGTTTAAGCTTAATTGCTCCGGTTTGAGCTGGTCTGGTCTGGTTTGAGCCGGTCAAAACCAGTTCGAGCCGGTCAAAACCGGTTTGAGCCGGTTTGGTCTGGTTGAAACCAGTCAAAACCGATTCGAGCCTGTCTGAGCCAGTCTGGTCCGGTTTGATCCGGTGTCTTTCGATCAAAATCGGTTTGAGCCGGTCTGGTCCGGTTTGAACTGGTATGGTCTGGTTTGAGACGGTCAAAACCGGTTTGAGCCGGTTTGGTCTGGTTGAAACCAGTCAAAACCGATTCGAGCCGGTCTGAGCCAGTCTGGTCCGGTTTGATCCGGTGTCTTCCGATCAAAATCGGTTTGAGCCAGTCTGGTCCGGTTTGAACCGGTCTGGTCTGGTTTGAGACGGTCAAAACCGGTTTGAGCCGGTTTGGTCTGGTTGAAACCAGTCAAAACCGATTCGAGCCTGTCTGAGCCAGTCTGGTCCGGTTTGATCCGGTGTCTTCCGATCAAAATCGGTTTGAGCCGGTCTGGTCCGGTTTGAACTGGTCTGGTCTGGTTTGAGACGGTCAAAACCGGTTTGAGCCAGTCTGGTCTTGTTTGAGCCGGACAAAATAGGTTAGAGCCGGTTTGGCCCGGTTTTAGGTGGTCTGGGCTGTTCTGGTCCGGTTTGATCAGGTTTTAGCCGGTCTGGGACCGTCTGGTCCGATTTGATCTTGTCTCATAGGGACAAAATCGGTTTCAGCCGGTCTAAACCAGTTTGAGCCGGTCTGGTGTGGTTTGAGCCAGTCAAAACCGTTTTGAGCTGGTCAAAACCGGCTCGAGCCGTTCAAAACCGGTTTGAGCCTGTCAAAACCGGATTGAACCGGTCTGGTCTGGTTTGAGCCGGTCAAAACCGCTGTGAGCCGGTCAAAACCAGTTTGAGCTGGTGTGGTCTGGTTTTAGCCGATCTGGTCTGGTTTAAGCCGGTCAAAACCGGCTCAGATCGGTCAAAAACGGTTTGAGCCAGTCTGGTCTGGTTTGAACCGGTCAAAACCGGTTTGTGGCCCAATTTTAGGCGGTCTGGGCCGGTCTGGTCCTGTTTGATCCGATTTTAGCCTGTCTGGGCCGTTCTGATTTGGTTTGATCAGGTCTCATCCGGTCAAAACTGGTTTTAGCCGGTCAATACCGGTTTAAGCTTAATTGCTCCGGTTTGAGCTGGTCTGGTCTGGTTTGAGCCGGTCAAAACCATTTTGAGCCGGTCAAAACCGGTTTGAGCCCGTCTGCTCTGGTTTGAGCCGTTCTGTTCTGCATCAGCCGGTCAAAACCAGATTGAGCTTGTTTGGCCTGGTTTTAGCCTGTCTGGGCCAGTCTGGTTCGGTTTGAGCCAGTTAGAGCCGGTTTGTGCTGGTCTGGTCCGGTATGACCTGGTTTGATAAGGTCTGGTCGGGTTTGTTCCGGTCTAATGCGGTCAAAATCGGTTTGAACCTGTCAGGTCTGGTTTGAGCCGGTCAAAACAAGTTCGACCCGGTCTGGACTGGTTTGAGCCGCTCAAAATAACTTTGAGCCAGTTTGGCATGATTTTAGGCGGTCTGGGCCGGTCTGGGCCGGTTTGATTCGGTTTGAGCCGGTCTGGTCTGGTTTGAGACGGTCAAAACCGGTTTGAGGCGGTCTGGTCTGGTTTAAGCCGATCAAAATAGGTTTGAGAAAGTTTGGCCCGGTTTTAGGAGGTCCGGGACGGTCTGCTCCGGTTTGATCCTGTCTCATCCGGTCAATATCGGTTTCAACCGGTCAAAACCGGTTTGAGCCGGTCTGGTGTGGTTTGAGCCGGTCAAAACCGGTTCGAGCCGTTCAAAACCGGTTTAAGCTGGCCAAAACAGGATTGAACCAGTCTGGTCTGGTTTGCGCCGGTCAAAACCGATTTGATCCGGTCTGGTCTGGTTTGAGCCAGTCTGGTCTGGTTTGAGCCGGTCAAAACCGTCTCAGGCTGGCCAAACTGGTTTGAGCCGTTCTGGTCTTGTTTGAGCCGGTCAAACCGGTTTGTGGCCCAGTTTTAGCTGGTCTGGCCCAGTGTGGTCCGGTTTGCTCCGGCTTCAGCTGTTCTGGGATGGTCTGGTGCAGTTTCAGCCGGTTTGAGCCAGTGTGGTCTGGTTTTATCCTGTCTCATCGGGTCAAACCCGGTTTGAGCCAGTCTCTTCTGGTTTAACCGGTCAAAACCGGTTTGAGACAGTCTGTTCTGGTTTGAGCAGGTTGGGTCTGGTTTGAGCCGGTCAAAATCTGATTGAGCCGGTTTGGCACGGTTTTAGGAGGTCTGGGCCGGTCTGATGTGGTTTAATCCGGTTTTAGCCGGTCTGGAACGGTCTGGTCCGGTTTGATCCTGTCTCATCCGGTCAAAATCGGTTTCATCCGGTAAAAACCGGTTTCAGCCGGTCAGGTGTGGTTTGAGCTGGTCAAAATCGGGTTAAGCTGCTCTGGTCTGGTTCGAGCTGGTCAAAACCGGTTTGTGGCCTGGTTTTAGCCGGTCTGGCCCGGTCTGGTACGGTTTGCTCTGGCTTCAGCTTTTCTGGGCTGGTCTGGTGCGGTTTCATCCGGTGTGAGCCGGTCTGATCCGGTTTTATCCTGTCTCATCTGGTCAAAACCGGTTTGAGCCAGTCTGGTCTGGTTTGAGCCGGTTAAAACCGGTTTGTGGCCCAATATTAGGCGGTCTGGGCCGGTCTGGTCCTGTTTGATCCGATTTTAGCCTGTCTGGGCCGTTCTGATTTGGTTTGATCAGGTCTCATCCGGTCAAAACTGGTTTAAGCCGGTCAATACCGGTTTAAGCTTAATTGCTCCGGTTTGAGCTGGTCTGGTATGGTTTGAGCCGGTCAAAACCAGTTCGAGCCGGTCAAAACCGGTTTGAGCCGGTTTGGTCTGGTTGAAACCAGTCAAAACCGATTCGAGCCTGTCTGAGCCAGTCTGGTCCGGTTTGATCCGGTGTCTTTCGATCAAAATCGGTTTGAGCCGGTCTGGTCCGGTTTGAACCGGTCTGGTCTGGTTTGAGACGGTCAAAACCGGTTTGAGCCGGTTTGGTCTGGTTGAAACCAGTCAAAACCGATTCGAGCCGGTCTGAGCCAGTCTGGTCCGGTTTGATCCGGTGTCTTCCGATCAAAATCGGTTTGAGCCGGTCTGGTCCGGTTTGAACTGGTCTGGTCTGGTTTGAGACGGTCAAAACCGGTTTGAGCCAGTCTGGTCTTGTTTGAGCCGGTCAAAATAGGTTAGAGCCGGTTTGGCCCGGTTTTAGGTGGTCTGGGCTGTTCTGGTCCGGTTTGATCAGGTTTTAGCCGGTCTGGGACCGTCTGGTCCGATTTGATCTTGTCTCATAGGGACAAAATCGGTTTCAGCCGGTCTAAACCAGTTTGAGCCGGTCTGGTGTGGTTTGAGCCAGTCAAAACCGTTTTGAGCTGGTCAAAACCGGCTCGAGCCGTTCAAAACCGGTTTGAGCCTGTCAAAACCGGATTGAACCGGTCTGGTCTGGTTTGAGCCGGTCAAAACCGCTGTGAGCCGGTCAAAACCAGTTTGAGCTGGTGTGGTCTGGTTTTAGCCGATCTGGTCTGGTTTAAGCCGGTCAAAACCGGCTCAGGTCGGTCAAAACCGGTTTGAGCCAGTCTGGTCTGGTTTGAACCGGTCAAAACCGGTTTGTGGCCCAATTTTAGGCGGTCTGGGCCGGTCTGGTCCTGTTTGATCCGATTTTAGCCTGTCTGGGCCGTTCTGATTTGGTTTGATCAGGTCTCAATCCGGTCAAAACTGGTTTTAGGCCGGTCAATACCGGTTTAAGCTTAATTGCTCCGGTTTGAGCTGGTCTGGTCTGGTTTGAGCCGGTCAAAACCAGTTTGAGCCGGTCAAAACCGGTTTGAGCCCGTCTGCTCTGGTTTGAGCCGTTCTGTTCTGCATCAGCCGGTCAAAACCAGATTGAGCTTGTTTGGCCTGGTTTTAGCCTGTCTGGGCCAGTCTGGTTCGGTTTGAGCCAGTTAGAGCCGGTTTGTGCTGGTCTGGTCCGGTATGACCTGGTTTGATAAGGTCTGGTCGGGTTTGATCTGGTCTAATGCGGTCAAAACCGGTTTGAACCTGTCAGGTCTGGTTTGAGCCGGTCAAAGCAAGTTCGACCCTTTCTGAACTGGTTTGAGCCGGTGAAAATAACTTTGAGCCAGTTTGGCATGATTTTAGGCGGTCTGGGCCGGTCTGGGCCGGTTTGGTTCGGTTTGAGCCGGTCTGGTCTGGTTTGAGACGGTCAAAACCGGTTTGAGGCGGTCTGGTCTGGTTTAAGCCGATCAAAATAGGTTTGAGAAAGTTTGGCCCGGTTTTAGGAGGTCCGGGACGGTCTGCTCCGGTTTGATCCTGTCTCATCCGGTCAATATCGGTTTCAACCGGTCAAAACCGGTTTGAGCCGGTCTGGTGTGGTTTGAGCCGGTCAAAACCGGTTCGAGCCGTTCAAAACCGGTTTAAGCTGGCCAAAACAGGATTGAACCAGTCTGGTCTGGTTTGCGCCGGTCAAAACCGATTTGATCCGGTCTGGTCTGGTTTGAGCCAGTCTGGTCTGGTTTGAGCCGGTCAAAACCGTCTCAGGCTGGCCAAACTGGTTTGAGCCGTTCTGGTCTTGTTTGAGCCGGTCAAAACCGGTTTGTGGCCCAGTTTTAGCTGGTCTGGCCCAGTGTGGTCCGGTTTGCTCCGGCTTCAGCTGTTCTGGGACGGTCTGGTGCAGTTTCAGCCGGTTTGAGCCAGTGTGGTCTGGTTTTATCCTGTCTCATCGGGTCAAACCCGGTTTGAGCCAGTCTCTTCTGGTTTAACCGGTCAAAACCGGTTTGAGACAGTCTGTTCTGGTTTGAGCAGGTTGGGTCTGGTTTGAGCCGGTCAAAATCTGATTGAGCCGGTTTGGCACGGTTTTAGGAGGTCTGGGCCGGTCTGATGTGGTTTAATCCGGTTTTAGCCGGTCTGGAACGGTCTGGTCCGGTTTGATCCTGTCTCATCCGGTCAAAATCGGTTTCATCCGGTAAAAACCGGTTTCAGCCGGTCAGGTGTGGTTTGAGCTGGTCAAAATCGGGTTAAGCTGCTCTGGTCTGGTTCGAGCTGGTCAAAACCGGTTTGTGGCCTGGTTTTAGCCGGTCTGGCCCGGTCTGGTACGGTTTGCTCTGGCTTCAGCTTTTCTGGGCCGGTCTGGTGCGGTTTCATCCGGTGTGAGCCGGTCTGATCCGGTTTTATCCTGTCTCATCTGGTCAAAACCGGTTTCAGCCAGTCTGGTCTGGTTTGAGCCGGTTAAAACCGGTTTGTGGCCCAATATTAGGCGGTCTGGGCCGGTCTGGTCCTGTTTGATCCGATTTTAGCCTGTCTGGGCCGTTCTGATTTGGTTTGATCAGGTCTCATCCGGTCAAAACTGGTTTAAGCCGGTCAATACCGGTTTAAGCTTAATTGCTCCGGTTTGAGCTGGTCTGGTCTGGTTTGAGCCGGTCAAAACCAGTTCGAGCCGGTCAAAACCGGTTTGAGCCGGTTTGGTCTGGTTGAAACCAGTCAAAACCGATTCGAGCCTGTCTGAGCCAGTCTGGTCCGGTTTGATCCGGTGTCTTTCGATCAAAATCGGTTTGAGCCGGTCTGGTCCGGTTTGAACTGGTATGGTCTGGTTTGAGACGGTCAAAACCGGTTTGAGCCGGTTTGGTCTGGTTGAAACCAGTCAAAACCGATTCGAGCCGGTCTGAGCCAGTCTGGTCCGGTTTGATCCGGTGTCTTCCGATCAAAATCGGTTTGAGCCGGTCTGGTCCGGTTTGAACTGGTCTGGTCTGGTTTGAGACGGTCAAAACCGGTTTGAGCCAGTCTGGTCTTGTTTGAGCCGGTCAAAATAGGTTAGAGCCGGTTTGGCCCGGTTTTAGGTGGTCTGGGCTGTTCTGGTCCGGTTTGATCAGGTTTTAGCCGGTCTGGGACCGTCTGGTCCGATTTGATCTTGTCTCATAGGGACAAAATCGGTTTCAGCCGGTCTAAACCAGTTTGAGCCGGTCTGGTGTGGTTTGAGCCAGTCAAAACCGTTTTGAGCTGGTCAAAACCGGCTCGAGCCGTTCAAAACCGGTTTGAGCCTGTCAAAACCGGATTGAACCGGTCTGGTCTGGTTTGAGCCGGTCAAAACCGCTGTGAGCCGGTCAAAACCAGTTTGAGCTGGTGTGGTCTGGTTTTAGCCGATCTGGTCTGGTTTAAGCCGGTCAAAACCGGCTCAGGTCGGTCAAAACCGGTTTGAGCCAGTCTGGTCTGGTTTGAACCGGTCAAAACCGGTTTGTGGCCCAATTTTAGGCGGTCTGGGCCGGTCTGGTCCTGTTTGATCCGATTTTAGCCTGTCTGGGCCGTTCTGATTTGGTTTGATCAGGTCTCATCCGGTCAAAACTGGTTTTAGCCGGTCAATACCGGTTTAAGCTTAATTGCTCCGGTTTGAGCTGGTCTGGTCTGGTTTGAGCCGGTCAAAACCATTTTGAGCCGGTCAAAACCGGTTTGAGCCCGTCTGCTCTGGTTTGAGCCGTTCTGTTCTGCATCAGCCGGTCAAAACCAGATTGAGCTTGTTTGGCCTGGTTTTAGCCTGTCTGGGCCAGTCTGGTTCGGTTTGAGCCAGTTAGAGCCGGTTTGTGCTGGTCTGGTCCGGTATGACCTGGTTTGATAAGGTCTGGTCGGGTTTGTTCCGGTCTAATGCGGTCAAAATCGGTTTGAACCTGTCAGGTCTGGTTTGAGCCGGTCAAAACAAGTTCGACCCGGTCTGGACTGGTTTGAGCCGCTCAAAATAACTTTGAGCCAGTTTGGCATGATTTTAGGCGGTCTGGGCCGGTCTGGGCCGGTTTGATTCGGTTTGAGCCGGTCTGGTCTGGTTTGAGACGGTCAAAACCGGTTTGAGGCGGTCTGGTCTGGTTTAAGCCGATCAAAATAGGTTTGAGAAAGTTTGGCCCGGTTTTAGGAGGTCCGGGACGGTCTGCTCCGGTTTGATCCTGTCTCATCCGGTCAATATCGGTTTCAACCGGTCAAAACCGGTTTGAGCCGGTCTGGTGTGGTTTGAGCTGGTCAAAACCGGTTCGAGCCGTTCAAAACCGGTTTAAGCTGGCCAAAACAGGATTGAACCAGTCTGGTCTGGTTTGCGCCGGTCAAAACCGATTTGATCCGGTCTGGTCTGGTTTGAGCCAGTCTGGTCTGGTTTGAGCTGGTCAAAACCGTCTCAGGCTGGCCAAACTGGTTTGAGCCGTTCTGGTCTTGTTTGAGCCGGTCAAAACCGGTTTGTGGCCCGGTTTTAGCTGGTCTGGCCCAGTGTGGTCCGGTTTGCTCCGGCTTCAGCTGTTCTGGGACGGTCTGGTGCAGTTTCAGCCGGTTTGAGCCAGTGTGGTCTGGTTTTATCCTGTCTCATCTGGTCAAACCCGGTTTGAGCCAGTCTCTTCTGGTTTAACCGGTCAAAACCGGTTTGAGACAGTCTGTTCTGGTTTGAGCAGGTTGGGTCTGGTTTGAGCCGGTCAAAATCTGATTGAGCCGGTTTGGCACGGTTTTAGGAGGTCTGGGCCGGTCTGATGTGGTTTAATCCGGTTTTAGCCGGTCTGGAACGGTCTGGTCCGGTTTGATCCTGTCTCATCCGGTCAAAATCGGTTTCATCCGGTAAAAAACCGGTTTCAGCCGGTCAGGTGTGGTTTGAGCTGGTCAAAATCGGGTTAAGCTGCTCTGGTCTGGTTCGAGCTGGTCAAAACCGGTTTGTGGCCTGGTTTTAGCCGGTCTGGCCCGGTCTGGTACGGTTTGCTCTGGCTTCAGCTTTTCTGGGCCGGTCTGGTGCGGTTTCATCCGGTGTGAGCCGGTCTGATCCGGTTTTATCCTGTCTCATCTGGTCAAAACCGGTTTGAGCCAGTCTGGTCTGGTTTGAGCCGGTTAAAACCGGTTTGTGGCCCAATATTAGGCGGTCTGGGCCGGTCTGGTCCTGTTTGATCCGATTTTAGCCTGTCTGGGCCGTTCTGATTTGGTTTGATCAGGTCTCATCCGGTCAAAACTGGTTTAAGCCGGTCAATACCGGTTTAAGCTTAATTGCTCCGGTTTGAGCTGGTCTGGTCTGGTTTGAGCCGGTCAAAACCAGTTTGAGCCCGTCAAAACCGGTTTGAGCCTTTTTGGTCTGGTTGAAACCAGTCAAAACCGATTCGAGCCTGTCTGAGCCAGTCTGGTCCGGTTTGATCCGATGTCTTTCGATCAAAATCGGTTTGAGCCAGTCTGGTCCGGTTTGAACCGGTCTGGTCTGGTTTGAGACGGTCAAAACCGGTTTGAGCCGGTTTGGTCTGGTTGAAACCAGTCAAAACCGATTCGAGCCTGTCTGAGCCAGTCTGGTCCGGTTTGATCCGGTGTCTTCCGATCAAAATCGGTTTGAGCCGGTCTGGTCCGGTTTGAACTGGTCTGGTCTGGTTTGAGACGGTCAAAACCGGTTTGAGCCAGTCTGGTCTTGTTTGAGCCGGTCAAAATAGGTTAGAGCCGGTTTGGCCCGGTTTTAGGTGGTCTGGGCTGTTCTGGTCCGGTTTGATCAGGTTTTAGCCGGTCTGGGACCGTCTGGTCCGATTTGATCTTGTCTCATAGGGACAAAATCGGTTTCAGCCGGTCTAAACCAGTTTGAGCCGGTCTGGTGTGGTTTGAGACAGTCAAAACCGTTTTGAGCTGGTCAAAACCGGCTCGAGCCGTTCAAAACTGGTTTGAGCCTGTCAAAACCGGATTGAACCGGTCTGGTCTGGTTTGAGCCGGTCAAAACCACTGTGAGCCGGTCAAAACCAGTTTGAGCTGGTGTGGTCTGGTTTTAGCCGATCTGGTCTGGTTTAAGCCGGTCAAAACCGGCTCAGGTCGGTCAAAACCGGTTTGAGCCAGTCTGGTCTGGTTTGAACCGGTCAAAACCGGTTTGTGGCCCACTTTTAGGCGGTCTGGGCCGGTCTGGTCCTGTTTGATCCGATTTTAGCCTGTCTGGGCCGTTCTGATTTGGTTTGATCAGGTCTCATCCGGTCAAAACTGGTTTTAGCCGGTCAATACCGGTTTAAGCTTAATTGCTCCGGTTTGAGCTGGTCTGGTCTGGTTTGAGCCGGTCAAAACCAGTTTGAGCCGGTCAAAACCGGTTTCAGCCCGTCTGCTCTGGTTTGAGCCGTTCTGTTCTGCATCAGCCGGTCAAAACCAGATTGAGCTTGTTTGGCCTGGTTTTAGCCTGTCTGGGCCAGTCTGGTTCGGTTTGAGCCAGTTAGAGCCGGTTTGTGCTGGTCTGGTCCGGTATGACCTGGTTTGATAAGGTCTGGTCGGGTTTGATCCGGTCTAATGCGGTCAAAATCGGTTTGAACCTGTCAGGTCTGGTTTGAGCCGGTCAAAACAAGTTCGACCCGGTCTGGACTGGTTTGAGCCGGTCAAAATAACTTTGAGCCAGTTTGGCATGATTTTAGGCGGTCTGGGCCGGTCTGGGCCGGTTTGATTCGGTTTGAGCCGGTCTGGTCTGGTTTGAGACGGTCAAAACCGGTTTGAGGCGGTCTGGTCTGGTTTAAGCCGATCAAAATAGGTTTGAGAAAGTTTGGCCCGGTTTTAGGAGGTCCGGGACGGTCTGCTCCGGTTTGATCCTGTCTCATCCGGTCAATATCGGTTTCAACCGGTCAAAACCGGTTTGAGCCGGTCTGGTGTGGTTTGAGCCGGTCAAAACCGGTTCGAGCCGTTCAAAACCGGTTTAAGCTGGCCAAAACAGGATTGAACCAGTCTGGTCTGGTTTGCGCCGGTCAAAACCGATTTGATCCGGTCTGGTCTGGTTTGAGCCAGTCTGGTCTGGTTTGAGCCGGTCAAAACCGTCTCAGGCTGGCCAAACTGGTTTGAGCCGTTCTGGTCTTGTTTGAGCCGGTCAAAACCGGTTTGTGGCCCGGTTTTAGCTGGTCTGGCCCAGTGTGGTCCGGTTTGCTCCGGCTTCAGCTGTTCTGGGACGGTCTGGTGCAGTTTCAGCCGGTTTGAGCCAGTGTGGTCTGGTTTTATCCTGTCTCATCGGGTCAAACCCGGTTTGAGCCAGTCTCTTCTGGTTTAACCGGTCAAAACCGGTTTGAGACAGTCTGTTCTGGTTTGAGCAGGTTGGGTCTGGTTTGAGCCGGTCAAAATCTGATTGAGCCGGTTTGGCACGGTTTTAGGAGGTCTGGGCCGGTCTGATGTGGTTTAATCCGGTTTTAGCCGGTCTGGAACGGTCTGGTCCGGTTTGATCCTGTCTCATCCGGTCAAAATCGGTTTCATCCGGTAAAAACCGGTTTCAGCCGGTCAGGTGTGGTTTGAGCTGGTCAAAATCGGGTTAAGCTGCTCTGGTCTGGTTCGAGCTGGTCAAAACCGGTTTGTGGCCTGGTTTTAGCCGGTCTGGCCCGGTCTGGTACGGTTTGCTCTGGCTTCAGCTTTTCTGGGCCGGTCTGGTGCGGTTTCATCCGGTGTGAGCCGGTCTGATCCGGTTTTATCCTGTCTCATCTGGTCAAAACCGGTTTCAGCCAGTCTGGTCTGGTTTGAGCCGGTTAAAACCGGTTTGTGGCCCAATATTAGGCGGTCTGGGCCGGTCTGGTCCTGTTTGATCCGATTTTAGCCTGTCTGGGCCGTTCTGATTTGGTTTGATCAGGTCTCATCCGGTCAAAACTGGTTTAAGCCGGTCAATACCGGTTTAAGCTTAATTGCTCCGGTTTGAGCTGGTCTGGTCTGGTTTGAGCCGGTCAAAACCAGTTCGAGCCGGTCAAAACCGGTTTGAGCCGGTTTGGTCTGGTTGAAACCAGTCAAAACCGATTCGAGCCTGTCTGAGCCAGTCTGGTCCGGTTTGATCCGGTGTCTTTCGATCAAAATCGGTTTGAGCCGGTCTGGTCCGGTTTGAACTGGTATGGTCTGGTTTGAGACGGTCAAAACCGGTTTGAGCCGGTTTGGTCTGGTTGAAACCAGTCAAAACCGATTCGAACCGGTCTGAGCCAGTCTGGTCCGGTTTGATCCGGTGTCTTCCGATCAAAATCGGTTTGAGCCGGTCTGGTCCGGTTTGAACTGGTCTGGTCTGGTTTGAGACGGTCAAAACCGGTTTGAGCCAGTCTGGTCTTGTTTGAGCCGGTCAAAATAGGTTAGAGCCGGTTTGGCCCGGTTTTAGGTGGTCTGGGCTGTTCTGGTCCGGTTTGATCAGGTTTTAGCCGGTCTGGGACCGTCTGGTCCGATTTGATCTTGTCTCATAGGGACAAAATCGGTTTCAGCCGGTCTAAACCAGTTTGAGCCGGTCTGGTGTGGTTTGAGACAGTCAAAACCGTTTTGAGCTGGTCAAAACCGGCTCGAGCCGTTCAAAACCGGTTTGAGCCTGTCAAAACCGGATTGAACCGGTCTGGTCTGGTTTGAGCCGGTCAAAACCGCTGTGAGCCGGTCAAAACCAGTTTGAGCTGGTGTGGTCTGGTTTTAGCCGATCTGGTCTGGTTTAAGCCGGTCAAAACCGGCTCAGGTCGGTCAAAACCGGTTTGAGCCAGTCTGGTCTGGTTTGAACCGGTCAAAACCGGTTTGTGGCCCAATTTTAGGCGGTCTGGGCCGGTCTGGTCCTGTTTGATCCGATTTTAGCCTGTCTGGGCCGTTCTGATTTGGTTTGATCAGGTCTCATCCGGTCAAAACTGGTTTTAGCCGGTCAATACCGGTTTAAGCTTAATTGCTCCGGTTTGAGCTGGTCTGGTCTGGTTTGAGCCGGTCAAAACCAGTTTGAGCCGGTCAAAACCGGTTTGAGCCCGTCTGCTCTGGTTTGAGCCGTTCTGTTCTGCATCAGCCGGTCAAAACCAGATTGAGCTTGTTTGGCCTGGTTTTAGCCTGTCTGGGCCAGTCTGGTTCGGTTTGAGCCAGTTAGAGCCGGTTTGTGCTGGTCTGGTCCGGTATGACCTGGTTTGATAAGGTCTGGTCGGGTTTGATCTGGTCTAATGCGGTCAAAACCGGTTTGAACCTGTCAGGTCTGGTTTGAGCCGGTCAAAACAAGTTCGACCCTTTCTGAACTGGTTTGAGCCGGTGAAAATAACTTTGAGCCAGTTTGGCATGATTTTAGGCGGTCTGGGCCGGTCTGGGCCGGTTTGGTTCGGTTTGAGCCGGTCTGGTCTGGTTTGAGACGGTCAAAACCGGTTTGAGGCGGTCTGGTCTGGTTTAAGCCGATCAAAATAGGTTTGAGAAAGTTTGGCCCGGTTTTAGGAGGTCCGGGACGGTCTGCTCCGGTTTGATCCTGTCTCATCCGGTCAATATCGGTTTCAACCGGTCAAAACCGGTTTGAGCCGGTGTGGTGTGGTTTGAGCCGGTCAAAACCGGTTCGAGCCCTTCAAAACCGGTTTAAGCTGGCCAAAACAGGATTGAACCAGTCTGGTCTGGTTTGCGCCGGTCAAAACCGATTTGATCCGGTCTGGTCTGGTTTGAGCCAGTCTGGTCTGGTTTGAGCCGGTCAAAACCGTCTCAGGCTGGCCAAACTGGTTTGAGCCGTTCTGGTCTTGTTTGAGCCGGTCAAAACCGGTTTGTGGCCCGGTTTTAGCTGGTCTGGCCCAGTGTGGTCCGGTTTGCTCCGGCTTCAGCTGTTCTGGGACGGTCTGGTGCAGTTTCAGCCGGTTTGAGCCAGTGTGGTCTGGTTTTATCCTGTCTCATCTGGTCAAACCCGGTTTGAGCCAGTCTCTTCTGGTTTAACCGGTCAAAACCGGTTTGAGACAGTCTGTTCTGGTTTGAGCAGGTTGGGTCTGGTTTGAGCCGGTCAAAATCTGATTGAGCCGGTTTGGCACGGTTTTAGGAGGTCTGGGCCGGTCTGATGTGGTTTAATCCGGTTTTAGCCGGTCTGGAACGGTCTGGTCCGGTTTGATCCTGTCTCATCCGGTCAAAATCGGTTTCATCCGGTAAAAACCGGTTTCAGCCGGTCAGGTGTGGTTTGAGCCGGTCAAAATCGGGTTAAGCTGCTCTGGTCTGGTTCGAGCTGGTCAAAACCGGTTTGTGGCCTGGTTTTAGCCGGTCTGGCCCGGTCTGGTACGGTTTGCTCTGGCTTCAGCTTTTCTGGGCCGGTCTGGTGCGGTTTCATCCGGTGTGAGCCGGTCTGATCCGGTTTTATCCTGTCTCATTTGGTCAAAACCGGTTTGAGCCAGTCTGGTCTGGTTTGAGCCGGTTAAAACCGGTTTGTGGCCCAGTTTTAGGCGGTCTGGGCCGGTCTGGTCCTGTTTGATCCGATTTTAGCCTGTCTGGGCCGTTCTGATTTGGTTTGATCAGGTCTCATCCGGTCAAAACTGGTTTTAGCCGGTCAATACCGGTTTAAGCTTAATTGCTCCGGTTTGAGCTGGTCTGGTCTGGTTTGAGCCGGTCAAAACCAGTTCGAGCCGGTCAAAACCGGTTTGAGCCGGTTTGGTCTGGTTGAAACCACTCAAAACCGATTCGAGCCTGTCTGAGCCAGTCTGGTCCGGTTTGATCCGGTGTCTTTCGATCAAAATCGGTTTGAGCCGGTCTGGTCCGGTTTGAACCGGTCTGGTCTGGTTTGAGACGGTCAAAACCGGTTTGAGCCGGTTTGGTCTGGTTGAAACCAGTCAAAACCGATTCGAGCCTGTCTGAGCCAGTCTGGTCCGGTTTGATCCGATGTCTTTCGATCAAAATCGGTTTGAGCCAGTCTGGTCCGGTTTGAACCGGTCTGGTCTGGTTTGAGACGGTCAAAACCGATTTGAGCCGGTTTGGTCTGGTTGAAACCAGTCAAAACCGATTCGAGCCTGTCTGAGCCAGTCTGGTCCGGTTTGATCCGGTGTCTTCCGATCAAAATCGGTTTGAGCCGGTCTGGTCCGGTTTTGAACTGGTCTGGTCTGGTTTGAGACGGTCAAAACCGGTTTGAGCCAGTCTGGTCTTGTTTGAGCCGGACAAAATAGGTTAGAGCCGGTTTGGCCCGGTTTTAGGTGGTCTGGGCTGTTCTGGTCCGGTTTGATCAGGTTTTAGCCGGTCTGGGACCGTCTGGTCCGATTTGATCTTGTCTCATAGGGACAAAATCGGTTTCAGCCGGTCTAAACCAGTTTGAGCCGGTCTGGTGTGGTTTGAGCCAGTCAAAACCGTTTTGAGCTGGTCAAAACCGGCTCGAGCCGTTCAAAACCGGTTTGAGCCTGTCAAAACCGGATTGAACCGGTCTGGTCTGGTTTGAGCCGGTCAAAACCGCTGTGAGCCGGTCAAAACCAGTTTGAGCTGGTGTGGTCTGGTTTTAGCCGATCTGGTCTGGTTTAAGCCGGTCAAAACCGGCTCAGGTCGGTCAAAACCGGTTTGAGCCAGTCTGGTCTGGTTTGAACCGGTCAAAACCGGTTTGTGGCCCAATTTTAGGCGGTCTGGGCCGGTCTGGTCCTGTTTGATCCGATTTTAGCCTGTCTGGGCCGTTCTGATTTGGTTTGATCAGGTCTCATCCGGTCAAAACTGGTTTTAGCCGGTCAATACCGGTTTAAGCTTAATTGCTCCGGTTTGAGCTGGTCTGGTCTGGTTTGAGCCGGTCAAAACCATTTTGAGCCGGTCAAAACCGGTTTGAGCCCGTCTGCTCTGGTTTGAGCCGTTCTGTTCTGCATCAGCCGGTCAAAACCAGATTGAGCTTGTTTGGCCTGGTTTTAGCCTGTCTGGGCCAGTCTGGTTCGGTTTGAGCCAGTTAGAGCCGGTTTGTGCTGGTCTGGTCCGGTATGACCTGGTTTGATAAGGTCTGGTCGGGTTTGTTCCGGTCTAATGCGGTCAAAATCGGTTTGAACCTGTCAGGTCTGGTTTGAGCCGGTCAAAACAAGTTCGACCCGGTCTGGACTGGTTTGAGCCGGTCAAAATAACTTTGAGCCAGTTTGGCATGATTTTAGGCGGTCTGGGCCGGTCTGGGCCGGGTTTGATTCGGTTTGAGCCGGTCTGGTCTGGTTTGAGACGGTCAAAACCGGTTTGAGGCGGTCTGGTCTGGTTTAAGCCGATCAAAATAGGTTTGAGAAAGTTTGGCCCGGTTTTAGGAGGTCCGGGACGGTCTGCTCCGGTTTGATCCTGTCTCATCCGGTCAATATCGGTTTCAACCGGTCAAAACCGGTTTGAGCCGGTCTGGTGTGGTTTGAGCCGGTCAAAACCGGTTCGAGCCGTTCAAAACCGGTTTAAGCTGGCCAAAACAGGATTGAACCAGTCTGGTCTGGTTTGCGCCGGTCAAAACCGATTTGATCCGGTCTGGTCTGGTTTGAGCCAGTCTGGTCTGGTTTGAGCCGGTCAAAACCGTCTCAGGCTGGCCAAACTGGTTTGAGCCGTTCTGGTCTTGTTTGAGCCGGTCAAAACCGGTTTGTGGCCCGGTTTTAGCTGGTCTGGCCCAGTGTGGTCCGGTTTGCTCCGGCTTCAGCTGTTCTGGGACGGTCTGGTGCAGTTTCAGCCGGTTTGAGCCAGTGTGGTCTGGTTTTATCCTGTCTCATCGGGTCAAACCCGGTTTGAGCCAGTCTCTTCTGGTTTAACCGGTCAAAACCGGTTTGAGACAGTCTGTTCTGGTTTGAGCAGGTTGGGTCTGGTTTGAGCCGGTCAAAATCTGATTGAGCCGGTTTGGCACGGTTTTAGGAGGTCTGGGCCGGTCTGATGTGGTTTAATCCGGTTTTAGCCGGTCTGGAACGGTCTGGTCCGGTTTGATCCTGTCTCATCCGGTCAAAATCGGTTTCATCCGGTAAAAACCGGTTTCAGCCGGTCAGGTGTGGTTTGAGCTGGTCAAAATCGGGTTAAGCTGCTCTGGTCTGGTTCGAGCTGGTCAAAACCGGTTTGTGGCCTGGTTTTAGCCGGTCTGGCCCGGTCTGGTACGGTTTGCTCTGGCTTCAGCTTTTCTGGGCCGGTCTGGTGCGGTTTCATCCGGTGTGAGCCGGTCTGATCCGGTTTTATCCTGTCTCATCTGGTCAAAACCGGTTTGAGCCAGTCTGGTCTGGTTTGAGCCGGTTAAAACCGGTTTGTGGCCCAATATTAGGCGGTCTGGGCCGGTCTGGTCCTGTTTGATCCGATTTTAGCCTGTCTGGGCCGTTCTGATTTGGTTTGATCAGGTCTCATCCGGTCAAAACTGGTTTAAGCCGGTCAATACCGGTTTAAGCTTAATTGCTCCGGTTTGAGCTGGTCTGGTATGGTTTGAGCCGGTCAAAACCAGTTCGAGCCGGTCAAAACCGGTTTGAGCCGGTTTGGTCTGGTTGAAACCAGTCAAAACCGATTCGAGCCTGTCTGAGCCAGTCTGGTCCGGTTTGATCCGGTGTCTTTCGATCAAAATCGGTTTGAGCCGGTCTGGTCCGGTTTGAACCGGTCTGGTCTGGTTTGAGACGGTCAAAACCGGTTTGAGCCGGTTTGGTCTGGTTGAAACCAGTCAAAACCGATTCGAGCCTGTCTGAGCCAGTCTGGTCCGGTTTGATCCGGTGTCTTCCGATCAAAATCGGTTTGAGCCGGTCTGGTCCGGTTTGAACTGGTCTGGTCTGGTTTGAGACGGTCAAAACCGGTTTGAGCCAGTCTGGTCTTGTTTGAGCCGGTCAAAATAGGTTAGAGCCGGTTTGGCCCGGTTTTAGGTGGTCTGGGCTGTTCTGGTCCGGTTTGATCAGGTTTTAGCCGGTCTGGGACCGTCTGGTCCGATTTGATCTTGTCTCATAGGGACAAAATCGGTTTCAGCCGGTCTAAACCAGTTTGAGCCGGTCTGGTGTGGTTTGAGCCAGTCAAAACCGTTTTGAGCTGGTCAAAACCGGCTCGAGCCGTTCAAAACCGGTTTGAGCCTGTCAAAACCGGATTGAACCGGTCTGGTCTGGTTTGAGCCGGTCAAAACCGCTGTGAGCCGGTCAAAACCAGTTTGAGCTGGTGTGGTCTGGTTTTAGCCGATCTGGTCTGGTTTAAGCCGGTCAAAACCGGCTCAGGTCGGTCAAAACCGGTTTGAGCCAGTCTGGTCTGGTTTGAACCGGTCAAAACCGGTTTGTGGCCCAATTTTAGGCGGTCTGGGCCGGTCTGGTCCTGTTTGATCCGATTTTAGCCTGTCTGGGCCGTTCTGATTTGGTTTGATCAGGTCTCATCCGGTCAAAACTGGTTTTAGCCGGTCAATACCGGTTTAAGCTTAATTGCTCCGGTTTGAGCTGGTCTGGTCTGGTTTGAGCCGGTCAAAACCAGTTTGAGCCGGTCAAAACCGGTTTGAGCCCGTCTGCTCTGGTTTGAGCCGTTCTGTTCTGCATCAGCCGGTCAAAACCAGATTGAGCTTGTTTGGCCTGGTTTTAGCCTGTCTGGGCCAGTCTGGTTCGGTTTGAGCCAGTTAGAGCCGGTTTGTGCTGGTCTGGTCCGGTATGACCTGGTTTGATAAGGTCTGGTCGGGTTTGATCTGGTCTAATGCGGTCAAAACCGGTTTGAACCCGTCAGGTCTGGTTTGAGCTGGTCAAAACAAGTTCGACCCTTTCTGAACTGGTTTGAGCCGGTGAAAATAACTTTGAGCCAGTTTGGCATGATTTTAGGCGGTCTGGGCCGGTCTGGGCCGGTTTGGTTCGGTTTGAGCCGGTCTGGTCTGGTTTGAGACGGTCAAAACCGGTTTGAGGCGGTCTGGTCTGGTTTAAGCCGATCAAAATAGGTTTGAGAAAGTTTGGCCCGGTTTTAGGAGGTCCGGGACGGTCTGCTCCGGTTTGATCCTGTCTCATCCGGTCAATATCGGTTTCAACCGGTCAAAACCGGTTTGAGCCGGTGTGGTGTGGTTTGAGCCGGTCAAAACCGGTTCGAGCCCTTCAAAACCGGTTTAAGCTGGCCAAAACAGGATTGAACCAGTCTGGTCTGGTTTGCGCCGGTCAAAACCGATTTGATCCGGTCTGGTCTGGTTTGAGCCAGTCTGGTCTGGTTTGAGCCGGTCAAAACCGTCTCAGGCTGGCCAAACTGGTTTGAGCCGTTCTGGTCTTGTTTGAGCCGGTCAAAACCGGTTTGTGGCCCGGTTTTAGCTGGTCTGGCCCAGTGTGGTCCGGTTTGCTCCGGCTTCAGCTGTTCTGGGACGGTCTGGTGCAGTTTCAGCCGGTTTGAGCCAGTGTGGTCTGGTTTTATCCTGTCTCATCGGGTCAAACCCGGTTTTGAGCCAGTCTCTTCTGGTTTAAACCGGTCAAAACCGGTTTGAGACAGTCTGTTCTGGTTTGAGCAGGTTGGGTCTGGTTTGAGCCGGTCAAAATCTGATTGAGCCGGTTTGGCACGGTTTTTAGGAGGTCTGGGCCGGTCTGATGTGGTTTAATCCGGTTTTAGCCGGTCTGGAACGGTCTGGTCCGGTTTGATCCTGTCTCATCCGGTCAAAATCGGTTTCATCCGGTAAAAACCGGTTTCAGCTGGTCAGGTGTGGTTTGAGCCGGTCAAAATCGGGTTAAGCTGCTCTGGTCTGGTTCGAGCTGGTCAAAACCGGTTTGTGGCCTGGTTTTAGCCGGTCTGGCCCGGTCTGGTACGGTTTGCTCTGGCTTCAGCTTTTCTGGGCCGGTCTGGTGCGGTTTCATCCGGTGTGAGCCGGTCTGATCCGGTTTTATCCTGTCTCATTTGGTCAAAACCGGTTTGAGCCAGTCTGGTCTGGTTTGAGCCGGTTAAAACCGGTTTGTGGCCCAGTTTTAGGCGGTCTGGGCCGGTCTGGTCCTGTTTGATCCGATTTTAGCCTGTCTGGGCCGTTCTGATTTGGTTTGATCAGGTCTCATCCGGTCAAAACTGGTTTTAGCCGGTCAATACCGGTTTAAGCTTAATTGCTCCGGTTTGAGCTGGTCTGGTCTGGTTTGAGCCGGTCAAAACCAGTTCGAGCCGGTCAAAACCGGTTTGAGCCGGTTTGGTCTGGTTGAAACCACTCAAAACCGATTCGAGCCTGTCTGAGCCAGTCTGGTCCGGTTTGATCTGGTGTCTTTCGATCAAAATCGGTTTGAGCCGGTCTGGTCCGGTTTGAACGGTCTGGTCTGGTTTGAGACGGTCAAAACCGGTTTGAGCGGTTTGGTCTGGTTGAAACCAGTCAAAACCGATTCGAGCCTGTCTGAGCCAGTCTGGTCCGGTTTGATCCGATGTCTTTCGATCAAAATCGGTTTGAGCCAGTCTGGTCCGGTTTGAACCGGTCTGGTCTGGTTTGAGACGGTCAAAACCGGTTTGAGCCGGTTTGGTCTGGTTGAAACCAGTCAAAACCGATTCGAGCCTGTCTGAGCCAGTCTGGTCCGGTTTTGATCCGGTGTCTTCCGATCAAAATCGGTTTGAGCCGGTCTGGTCCGGTTTGAACTGGTCTGGTCTGGTTTGAGACGGTCAAAACCGGTTTGAGCCAGTCTGGTCTTGTTTGAGCCGGACAAAATAGGTTAGAGCCGGTTTGGCCCGGTTTTAGGTGGTCTGGGCTGTTCTGGTCCGGTTTGATCAGGTTTTAGCCGGTCTGGGACCGTCTGGTCCGATTTGATCTTGTCTCATAGGGACAAAATCGGTTTTCAGCCGGTCTAAACCAGTTTGAGCCGGTCTGGTGTGGTTTTGAGCCAGTCAAAACCGTTTTGAGCTGGTCAAAACCGGCTCGAGCCGTTCAAAACCGGTTTTGAGCCTGTCAAAACCGGATTGAACCGGTCTGGTCTGGTTTGAGCCGGTCAAAACCGCTGTGAGCCGGTCAAAACCAGTTTGAGCTGGTGTGGTCTGGTTTTAGCCGATCTGGTCTGGTTTAAGCCGGTCAAAACCGGCTCAGGTCGGTCAAAACCGGTTTGAGCCAGTCTGGTCTGGTTTGAACCGGTCAAAACCGGTTTGTGGCCCAATTTTAGGCGGTCTGGGCCGGTCTGGTCCTGTTTGATCCGATTTTAGCCTGTCTGGGCCGTTCTGATTTGGTTTGATCAGGTCTCATCCGGTCAAAACTGGTTTTAGCCGGTCAATACCGGTTTTAAGCTTAATTGCTCCGGTTTGAGCTGGGTCTGGTCTGGTTTGAGCCGGTCAAAACCATTTTGAGCCGGTCAAAACCGGTTTGAGCCCGTCTGCTCTGGTTTGAGCCGTTCTGTTCTGCATCAGCCGGTCAAAACCAGATTGAGCTTGTTTGGCCTGGTTTTAGCCTGTCTGGGCCAGTCTGGTTCGGTTTGAGCCAGTTAGAGCCGGTTTGTGCTGGTCTGGTCCGGTATGACCTGGTTTGATAAGGTCTGGTCGGGTTTGTTCCGGTCTAATGCGGTCAAAATCGGTTTGAACCTGTCAGGTCTGGTTTGAGGCCGGTCAAAACAAGTTCGACCCGGTCTGGACTGGTTTGAGCCGGTCAAAATAACTTTGAGCCAGTTTGCATGATTTTAGGCGGTCTGGGGCCGGTCTGGGCCGGTTTGATTCGGTTTGAGCCGGTCTGGTCCTGGTTTGAGACGGTCAAAACCGGTTTGAGGCGGTCTGGTCTGGTTAAGCCGATCAAATAGGTTTGAGAAAGTTTGGCCCGGTTTTAGGAGGTCCGGGACGGTCTGCTCCGGTTTGATCCTGTCTCATCCGGATCAATATCGGTTTCAACCGGTCATAAACCGGTTTGAGCCGGTCTGGTGTGGTTTGAGCCTGTCAAAACCGGTTCGAGCCGTTCAAAACCGGTTTTAAGCTGGCCAAAACAGGATTGAACCAGTCTGGTCTGGTTTGCGCCGGTCAAAACCGATTTGATCCGGTCTGGTCTGGTTTGAGCCAGTCTGGTCTGGTTTGAGCCGGTCATAACCGTCTCAGGCTGGCCAAACTGGTTTGAGCCGTTCTGGTTCTTGTTTGAGCCGGTCAAAACCGGTTTTGTGGCCCGGTTTTAGGCTGGTCTGGCCCAGTGTGGTCCGGTTTGCTCCGGCTTCAGCTGTTCTGGGACGGTCTGGTGCAGTTTCAGCCGGTTTGAGCCAGTGTGGTCTGGTTTTTATCCTGTCTCATCGGGTCAAACCCGGTTTGAGCCAGTCTCTTCTGGTTTAACCGGTCAAAACCGGTTTGAGACAGTCTGTTCTGGTTTGAGCAGGTTGGGTCTGGTTTGAGCCGGTCAAAATCTGATTGAGCCGGTTTGGCACGGTTTTAGGAGTCTGGGCCGGTCTGATGTGGTTTAATCCGGTTTTAGCCGGTCTGGAACGGTCTGGTCCGGTTTGATCCTGTCTCATCCGGTCAAAATCGGTTTCATCCGGTAAAAACCGGTTTCAGCCGGTCAGGTGTGGTTTGAGCTGGTCAAAATCGGGGTTAAGCTGCTCTGGTCTGGTTCGAGCTGGTCAAAACCGTTTGTGGCCTGGTTTTAGCCGGTCTGGCCCGGTCTGGTACGGTTTGCTCTGGCTTCAGCTTTTTCTGGGCCGGTCTGGTGCGGTTTCATCCGGGTGTGAGCCGGTCTGATCCGGTTTTTATCCTGTCTCATCTGGTCAAAACGGTTGAGCCAGTCTGGTCTGGTTTGAGCCGGTTAAAACCGGTTTGTGGCCCAATATTAGGCGGTCTGGGCCGGTCTGGTCCTGTTTGATCCGATTTTAGCCTGTCTGGGCCGTTCTGATTTGGTTTGATCAGGTCTCATCCGGTCAAAACTGGTTTAAGCCGGTCAATACCGGTTTAAGCTTAATTGCTCCGGTTTGAGCTGGTCTGGTCTGGTTTGAGCCGGTCAAAACCAGTTCGATGCCGGTCAAAACCGGTTTGAGCCGGTTTGGGTCTGGTTGAAACCAGTCAAAACCGATTCGAGCCTGTCTGAGCCAGTCTGGTCCGTTTGATCCGGTGGTCTTTCGATCAAAATCGGTTTGAGCCGGTCTGGTCCGGTTTGAACCGGTCTGGTCT
>NW_027326765.1:0-31725 GCF_047675955.1 Chlorocebus sabaeus | reverse complement strand
CCTTGCAAATTCCACAAGAACAGTCTTAGGGAAAGGCTTCTTTAGGGGAAAGCTGTAACTCTGTGAGATGAATTAACAGAACACAAAGCAGTCTCTGAGAAATCTTCTTTCCAGTTTTTAACGGAAGATATTTCCTTTTTCACCTTAGCCCTCTGTGGGCTTCCAAATATCACTTTGAAAATTCCCCCACAAAACAGTTTCTCAGAAAGCTTCTTTCCAGTTTTTAAAGGAAGATATTTCCTTTTTCACCATATCCCTCTATGGGCTTCCAAATATCATGTTGCAAATTCCACAAGAACAACCTCAGCGAAAGGCTTCTTGAGGGGAAAACTGTAACTCTGTGAGATGAATTAACAGAACACAAAGCAGTTTCTCAGAAAGCTTCTTTCCAGTTTTTAACTTAAGATATTTCCTTTTTCACCATAGCACTCTATGTGCGTCCAAATATCACTTTCCAAATTCCACAAGAAGAGTCCTAGATAAAGGCTTCTTGAGGAGAAAGCTGTAACCCTCTGAGATGAATTAACAGAACAAAAAGGAGTTTCTCAGAAGGCTTCTTTTCAGTTTTAAACTGAAGATATTTCCTTTTTCACCATAGCCCTCTACGGGCTTGCAAATATCACTTTGCAAGTTAATCAAGAACAGACTTCGCGAAAGAATTCTTGAGGGGAAAGCTGTAACTCTGTGAGATGAATTAACAGAACACAAAGCAGTCTCTCAGAAATCTTCCTTCCAGTTTTTAACTGAAGATATTTCCTTTTTCAACATGGCCGTTTATGGGCTTCCAAATATCACTTTGCAAATTCCACACAACAGTCTTAGCGAAAGGCTTCTTGAGGAAAAGCTGTAACTCTCTGAGATGAGTTTAAAAAAACACATAGCAGTTTCTTAGAAAGATTCTTTCCAGTTTTTAACGGAAGATATATCCTTTTTCACCATCGCCCTCTCTGGGCTTCGAAATACCACTTTGCAAATTCCACAAGAACAGTCTTAGAGAAAAGTTTCTTAAGGGAAATGCTGTAACTCTGTGAGATGAATTAACAGAACACAAAGCAGTTTCTCAGTAAGATTCCTTTGGGTTTTTATTTTAGTATATTTCCTTTTTCACCATAGCTCTCTATGGGCTTCCAAATATCACCTTGCAAATTCCACAAGAACAGTCTTAGACAGGCTTCTTGAGGGGAAAGCTGTAACTCTGTGAGATGAATTAACAGAACCCAAAGCAGTCTCTGAGAAATCTTCTTTCCAGTTTTTAACGGAAGATATTTCCTTTTTCACCTTAGCCCTCTGTGGGCTTCCAAATATCACTTTGCAAATTCCCCCACAAAACAGTTTCTCAGAAAGCTTCTTTCCAGTTTTTAAAGGAAGATATTTCCTTTTTCACCGTATCCCTCTATGGGCTTCCAAATATCACGTTGCAAATTCCACAAGAACAACCTCAGCGAAAGGCTTCTTCAAGGGAAAGATGTAACTCTGTGAGATGAATTAACAGAACACAGAGCAGTTTCTCAGAAAGCTTCTTTCCAGTTTTTAACGGAAGATATTTCCTTTTCCACCATAGCCCTCTACGGGCTTCCGAATATCACTTTGCAAATTCCACAAGAACAGTCTTAGCGAAAGGCTTCTTGAAGGGAAAACTGTAACTCTGTGAGATGAATTAACAGAACCCACAGCAGTTTCTCAGAAATCTTCTTTCCAGTTTTTAACGGAAGATATTTCCTTTTTTAGCATAGCCCTCTATGGGCTTCCAAATATCACTTTGCAAATTCCACAAGAACAGTCTTAGGAAAAGGCTTCTTGATGTGAAAGCTGTAGCTCTGTGAGATGAATTAATAGAACACAAAGCAGTTTCTCAGAAAACTTTTTTCCAGTTTATATCGGAAGATATTTCCTTTTTCACAGTATCCCTCAATGGGCTTCCAAATATCACTTTGCAAATTTCACAAGAACAGCATTAGCGAAGGGCTTCTTGAGACAGGCTTTTTAGGGGAAAGCTGTAACTCTGTGAGTTGAATTAACAGAACACAAAGCAGGTTATCAGAAAACTTGTTTACATTTTTTAACGGAAGATATTTCCTTTTTCACCGTATCCCTCTATGGGCTTCCAAATATCACTTTGCAACATCCACAAGAACAGTCTTACCGAAAGGCTTCCTGATGGGAAAGCTGTAGCTCTGTGAGATTAATTAACAGACAACAAAGCAGTTACTCAGAAAGTTTCTTTCCAGTTTTTAACGGAAGAGATTTCCTTTTTCACCATATCCCTCTATGGGCTTCGAAATATCACTTTGCAAATTCCACAAGAACAGTCTTAGTGAACGGCTTCTTGAGGGGAAAGCTTTAACTCTGTGAGATGAATTAAGAGAACACAGTGCAGTTTTTCAGAAAGCATCTTTTCGGTTTTTATGTTACGATATTTTCTTTTTCACCATAGCTCTCTAAGGGCTTCTAAATATCACTTTGCAAATTCCACAAGAACAGTCTTAGGGGAAGGCTTCTTGAAGGGAAAGCTGTAACACTGTGAGATGAATTAACAGAACACAAAGTAGTTTCTCAGAAAGCTTCTTTCCAGTTTTTAACGGAAGTTATTTCCTTTATTAACATAGCCTTCTATGGGCTTCCATATATCCGTTTGCAAATTTCACAAGAACAGTCTTAGCGAAGGGCTTCTTGAGGAGAAAGCTGTAACTCTCTGAGATTAATTAACAGACAACAAAGCAGTTACTCATAATTCTTCTTTCAAGTTTTTAACCGAAGATATTTCCTTTTTCACCATAGCCCTCTATGTTTTTCCAAATACCACATTTCAAGTTCCACAAGAACAGTCTTAGCGAAAGGCTATTTGAGGAGAAAGCTGTAAATCTGTAGGATGAATTAACAAACACAAAACTGTTTCTCAGAAAGCTTCTTTCCAGTTTTTATCTTAGGATATTTCCTTTTTCACCGTAGCCCTCTATGGGCTTCCAAATATCACTTTGCAAATTCCACAAGAACAGTCTTAGAGAAAGGCTTCTTGAGGGGAAAGCTGAAACTCTGTGCGATGAATTAACCGAACACAAAACAGTTTCTCAGAAAGCCTCTTTTCCGTTTTTATCTTAGGATATTTCCTTTTTCACCATAGACCTCTATGGGCTTCCAAAAATCACTTTCAAATTCCACAAAAACAGTATTGGGGAAAGGCTTCTTGTCGGGAAAGCTGTAACTCTGTGTGATGAATTAACAAACACAAAGCAGTTTCTCACAAATCTTCTTTTCAGTTTTTAACGGAAGATATTTTCCTTTTTTCCACAGCTCTCTATGGGCTTCCAAATATCACTTTGCAAATTCCACAAGAACAGTCTTAGGGAAAGGCTTCTTGAGTGTAAAGCTGTAACTCTGTGAGATCATTTAAGAAAATACAAAGCAGATTCTCAGAAATCTTCTCTCAAGTTTTTAACGGAAGATATTTTCTTTTTCACCAGAGTCCTCTAAGGGCTTCCAAATATCACATTTGAAATTCCACAAGAACAGTCTTAGCGAAAGGCTTTTTGAGGAGAAAGATGTAAATCTGTAAGATGATTTAACAGACACAAAACAGTTTCTCAGAAATCTTCTTTTCAGTTTTTAATGCAAGATATTTTCTTTTTCACGATAGCCCTCTATGGGCTTTCAAATATCACTGGGCAAATTACACAAGAACAGCCTTAGCGAAAATCTTCATTGGGAGAAAGCTGTAACTCTGTGAGATGAATTAACAGAACACAAAGCAGTTTCTCAGAAATTTTTTTTCCAGTTTTTAATGGAAGATATTTCCTTTTCTACCATAGAACTCTATGGGCTTCCAAATATCACTTTGCAAATTCCACAAGAACAGTCTTAGCGAAAGGCTTCTTGAAAGGATAGCTTTAACTCTGTTAGATGAATTAACAGAACCCACAGCAGTTTCTCAGAAATCTTCTTTCCAGTTTTTAACGGAAGATATTTCCTTTTTCAGCATAGCCCTCTATGGGCATCCAAATATCACATTGCAAATTCCACAAGAACAGTCTTAGGGAAAGCCTTCTTGAGGGAAAAGCTGTGACTCCGTGAGATGAACTAACAGAACACAAAGCTGTTTCTCAGAACGCTTCTTTTCGGTTTTTATCTTAGGATATTTCCATTTTCATCATAGCCCTGTAAGGGTTTCCAAATAAGACTTTGCAAATTCCACAACAACTGCGTTATTGAAAGGCTTCTTGAGGGGAAAGCTGTAATTCTCTGAAATGAATTCACAGAACACAAAGATGTTTCTCAGAAAGATTCCTTTGGGTTTTTATCTTAGGCTATTTGCTTCTTCACCATAGCTCTCTATGGGCTTCTGAATATCACCTTGCAAATTTCACAAGAGCAGTCTTCGGGAAAGGTTTCTTGAGGGAAAAGCTGTAACTCTGTGAGGTGAATTAACAGAACCCAAATCAGTTTCTCAGATATCTTATTTCCAGTTTTTAACGGAAGATATTTCCTTTTTCACCTTAACCCTCTGTGGGCTTCCAAATGTCACTTTGCAAATTCCACAAGAAAAGTCTTAGCGAAAGGCGTCTTGAGGAGAAAGCTGTAACGCTGTGAGATGAATTAACCGAACACAAAAGAGTTTCTCAGAAAGCTTCTTTCCCGTTTTTAAAGTAAAATATTTCCTTTTTCACCATAGCCCTCTATGGGCTTCCAAATATCACTTTGCAAATTCCACAAGAACAGCCTTAGCGAAAGGCTTCTTGAGGGGAAAGCTGTAACTCTGTGAGATGAATTAACAGAACACAAAGCAGTTTCACAGAAAGCTACTTTTCACTTTATATCTTAGGATATTTCCTTTTTCACCATAGCCCTCTATAGGCTTCCAAATATCAGTTTGCAAATTCCACAAAAACTGTCTTAGTGAACGGCTTCTTGAGGGGAAAGCTGTAACTCGGTGAGATTAACTAACAGAACACAAAGCAATTTCCCAGAAAGCTTCTTTTCAGTTTTTATCTTAGCATAATTCCATTTTCAGCTTAGACTTCTACGGGCTTCCAAATATCACTTTGCATATTCCACAAGAACAGTCTTAGAGAAAGACTTCTTGAGGGGAAAGCTGTAACTCTGCGAGATGAATTAACAGAAGACAAAGCAGTTTCTCAGAAAGCTTCTTTACGGTTTTTATCTTAGGATATTTTCATTTGCACCATAGCTCTCTATGGGCTTCCAAATATCACTTTGCCAATTCCAAAAGAACAGTCTTTGCGAAAGGCTTCTTGAACGGAAAGCTGTAAATCTCTGAGATGAGTTAACAGAACAGAAAGCAGTTCCTCAGAAAGCTTCTTTTCAGTTTTTATCTTAGGATATTTCCTTTTTCTCCATAGTGCTCCAAGGGCTTCCAAATATCACTTTGCAAATTCCACAAGAACAGTGTTAGCGAAAGGTTTCATGAGGGGAAAGCTGTAACTCTATGAGATGAATTAACAGAACACAAAGCGTTTTCTCAGAAGACTTCTTTCCATTTTTTAACTGAAGATATTTCCTTTTTCACCATAGACCTCTTTGGGCTTTCAAATGTCACATTGCAAATTCCACACAACAGTCTTAGAGAAAGGCTTCTTGAGGAAAACCTGTAACTCTCTGAGATGAATTTAAAAAAAACACATAGCAGTTTCTTAGAAAGATTCTTTCCAGTTTTTAACGGAAGATATATCCTTTTTCACCATTGCCCTCTATGGGCTTCGAAATACCACTTTGCAAATTCCACAAGAACAGTCTTAGAGAAAAGTTTCTTAAGGGAATAGCTGTAACTCTGTGAGATGAATTAACAAACACAAAGCAGTTTCTCAGTAAGATTCCTTTGGGTTTTTATTTTAGTATATTTCCTTTTTCACCATAACTCTCTATGGGCTTCCAAATATCACCTTGCAAATTCCACAAGAACAGTCTTAGGGAAAGGCTTCTTTAGGGGAAAGCTGTAACTCTGTGAGATGAATTAACAGAACACAAAGCAGTCTCTGAGAAATCTTCTTTCCAGTTTTTAACGGAAGATATTTCCTTTTTCACCTTAGCCCTCTGTGGGCTTCCAAATATCACTTTGAAAATTCCCCCACAAAACAGTTTCTCAGAAAGCTTCTTTCCAGTTTTTAAAGGAAGATATTTCCTTTTTCACCATATCCCTCTATGGGCTTCCAAATATCATGTTGCAAATTCCACAAGAACAACCTCAGCGAAAGGCTTCTTGAGGGGAAAACTGTAACTCTGTGAGATGAATTAACAGAACACAAAGCAGTTTCTCAGAAAGCTTCTTTCCAGTTTTTAACTTAAGATATTTCCTTTTTCACCATAGCACTCTATGTGCGTCCAAATATCACTTTCCAAATTCCACAAGAAGAGTCCTAGATAAAGGCTTCTTGAGGAGAAAGCTGTAACCCTCTGAGATGAATTAACAGAACAAAAAGGAGTTTCTCAGAAGGCTTCTTTTCAGTTTTAAACTGAAGATATTTCCTTTTTCACCATAGCCCTCTACGGGCTTGCAAATATCACTTTGCAAGTTAATCAAGAACAGACTTCGCGAAAGAATTCTTGAGGGGAAAGCTGTAACTCTGTGAGATGAATTAACAGAACACAAAGCAGTCTCTCAGAAATCTTCCTTCCAGTTTTTAACTGAAGATATTTCCTTTTTCAACATGGCCGTTTATGGGCTTCCAAATATCACTTTGCAAATTCCACACAACAGTCTTAGCGAAAGGCTTCTTGAGGAAAAGCTGTAACTCTCTGAGATGAGTTTAAAAAAACACATAGCAGTTTCTTAGAAAGATTCTTTCCAGTTTTTAACGGAAGATATATCCTTTTTCACCATCGCCCTCTCTGGGCTTCGAAATACCACTTTGCAAATTCCACAAGAACAGTCTTAGAGAAAAGTTTCTTAAGGGAAATGCTGTAACTCTGTGAGATGAATTAACAGAACACAAAGCAGTTTCTCAGTAAGATTCCTTTGGGTTTTTATTTTAGTATATTTCCTTTTTCACCATAGCTCTCTATGGGCTTCCAAATATCACCTTGCAAATTCCACAAGAACAGTCTTAGACAGGCTTCTTGAGGGGAAAGCTGTAACTCTGTGAGATGAATTAACAGAACCCAAAGCAGTCTCTGAGAAATCTTCTTTCCAGTTTTTAACGGAAGATATTTCCTTTTTCACCTTAGCCCTCTGTGGGCTTCCAAATATCACTTTGCAAATTCCCCCACAAAACAGTTTCTCAGAAAGCTTCTTTCCAGTTTTTAAAGGAAGATATTTCCTTTTTCACCGTATCCCTCTATGGGCTTCCAAATATCACGTTGCAAATTCCACAAGAACAACCTCAGCGAAAGGCTTCTTCAAGGGAAAGATGTAACTCTGTGAGATGAATTAACAGAACACAGAGCAGTTTCTCAGAAAGCTTCTTTCCAGTTTTTAACGGAAGATATTTCCTTTTCCACCATAGCCCTCTACGGGCTTCCGAATATCACTTTGCAAATTCCACAAGAACAGTCTTAGCGAAAGGCTTCTTGAAGGGAAAACTGTAACTCTGTGAGATGAATTAACAGAACCCACAGCAGTTTCTCAGAAATCTTCTTTCCAGTTTTTAACGGAAGATATTTCCTTTTTTAGCATAGCCCTCTATGGGCTTCCAAATATCACTTTGCCAATTCCACAAGAACAGTCTTAGGAAAAGGCTTCTTGATGTGAAAGCTGTAGCTCTGTGAGATGAATTAATAGAACACAAAGCAGTTTCTCAGAAAACTTTTTTCCAGTTTATATCGGAAGATATTTCCTTTTTCACAGTATCCCTCAATGGGCTTCCAAATATCACTTTGCAAATTTCACAAGAACAGCATTAGCGAAGGGCTTCTTGAGACAGGCTTTTTAGGGGAAAGCTGTAACTCTGTGAGTTGAATTAACAGAACACAAAGCAGGTTATCAGAAAACTTGTTTACATTTTTTAACGGAAGATATTTCCTTTTTCACCGTATCCCTCTATGGGCTTCCAAATATCACTTTGCAACATCCACAAGAACAGTCTTACCGAAAGGCTTCCTGATGGGAAAGCTGTAGCTCTGTGAGATTAATTAACAGACAACAAAGCAGTTACTCAGAAAGTTTCTTTCCAGTTTTTAACGGAAGAGATTTCCTTTTTCACCATATCCCTCTATGGGCTTCGAAATATCACTTTGCAAATTCCACAAGAACAGTCTTAGTGAACGGCTTCTTGAGGGGAAAGCTTTAACTCTGTGAGATGAATTAAGAGAACACAGTGCAGTTTTTCAGAAAGCATCTTTTCGGTTTTTATGTTACGATATTTTCTTTTTCACCATAGCTCTCTAAGGGCTTCTAAATATCACTTTGCAAATTCCACAAGAACAGTCTTAGGGGAAGGCTTCTTGAAGGGAAAGCTGTAACACTGTGAGATGAATTAACAGAACACAAAGTAGTTTCTCAGAAAGCTTCTTTCCAGTTTTTAACGGAAGTTATTTCCTTTATTAACATAGCCTTCTATGGGCTTCCATATATCCGTTTGCAAATTTCACAAGAACAGTCTTAGCGAAGGGCTTCTTGAGGAGAAAGCTGTAACTCTCTGAGATTAATTAACAGACAACAAAGCAGTTACTCATAATTCTTCTTTCAAGTTTTTAACCGAAGATATTTCCTTTTTCACCATAGCCCTCTATGTTTTTCCAAATACCACATTTCAAGTTCCACAAGAACAGTCTTAGCGAAAGGCTATTTGAGGAGAAAGCTGTAAATCTGTAGGATGAATTAACAAACACAAAACTGTTTCTCAGAAAGCTTCTTTCCAGTTTTTATCTTAGGATATTTCCTTTTTCACCGTAGCCCTCTATGGGCTTCCAAATATCACTTTGCAAATTCCACAAGAACAGTCTTAGAGAAAGGCTTCTTGAGGGGAAAGCTGAAACTCTGTGCGATGAATTAACCGAACACAAAACAGTTTCTCAGAAAGCCTCTTTTCCGTTTTTATCTTAGGATATTTCCTTTTTCACCATAGACCTCTATGGGCTTCCAAAAATCACTTTCAAATTCCACAAAAACAGTATTGGGGAAAGGCTTCTTGTCGGGAAAGCTGTAACTCTGTGTGATGAATTAACAAACACAAAGCAGTTTCTCACAAATCTTCTTTTCAGTTTTTAACGGAAGATATTTTCCTTTTTTCCACAGCTCTCTATGGGCTTCCAAATATCACTTTGCAAATTCCACAAGAACAGTCTTAGGGAAAGGCTTCTTGAGTGTAAAGCTGTAACTCTGTGAGATCATTTAAGAAAATACAAAGCAGATTCTCAGAAATCTTCTCTCAAGTTTTTAACGGAAGATATTTTCTTTTTCACCAGAGTCCTCTAAGGGCTTCCAAATATCACATTTGAAATTCCACAAGAACAGTCTTAGCGAAAGGCTTTTTGAGGAGAAAGATGTAAATCTGTAAGATGATTTAACAGACACAAAACAGTTTCTCAGAAATCTTCTTTTCAGTTTTTAATGCAAGATATTTTCTTTTTCACGATAGCCCTCTATGGGCTTTCAAATATCACTGGGCAAATTACACAAGAACAGCCTTAGCGAAAATCTTCATTGGGAGAAAGCTGTAACTCTGTGAGATGAATTAACAGAACACAAAGCAGTTTCTCAGAAATTTTTTTTCCAGTTTTTAATGGAAGATATTTCCTTTTCTACCATAGAACTCTATGGGCTTCCAAATATCACTTTGCAAATTCCACAAGAACAGTCTTAGCGAAAGGCTTCTTGAAAGGATAGCTTTAACTCTGTTAGATGAATTAACAGAACCCACAGCAGTTTCTCAGAAATCTTCTTTCCAGTTTTTAACGGAAGATATTTCCTTTTTCAGCATAGCCCTCTATGGGCATCCAAATATCACATTGCAAATTCCACAAGAACAGTCTTAGGGAAAGCCTTCTTGAGGGAAAAGCTGTGACTCCGTGAGATGAACTAACAGAACACAAAGCTGTTTCTCAGAACGCTTCTTTTCGGTTTTTATCTTAGGATATTTCCATTTTCATCATAGCCCTGTAAGGGTTTCCAAATAAGACTTTGCAAATTCCACAACAACTGCGTTATTGAAAGGCTTCTTGAGGGGAAAGCTGTAATTCTCTGAAATGAATTCACAGAACACAAAGATGTTTCTCAGAAAGATTCCTTTGGGTTTTTATCTTAGGCTATTTGCTTCTTCACCATAGCTCTCTATGGGCTTCTGAATATCACCTTGCAAATTTCACAAGAGCAGTCTTCGGGAAAGGTTTCTTGAGGGAAAAGCTGTAACTCTGTGAGGTGAATTAACAGAACCCAAATCAGTTTCTCAGATATCTTATTTCCAGTTTTTAACGGAAGATATTTCCTTTTTCACCTTAACCCTCTGTGGGCTTCCAAATGTCACTTTGCAAATTCCACAAGAAAAGTCTTAGCGAAAGGCGTCTTGAGGAGAAAGCTGTAACGCTGTGAGATGAATTAACCGAACACAAAAGAGTTTCTCAGAAAGCTTCTTTCCCGTTTTTAAAGTAAAATATTTCCTTTTTCACCATAGCCCTCTATGGGCTTCCAAATATCACTTTGCAAATTCCACAAGAACAGCCTTAGCGAAAGGCTTCTTGAGGGGAAAGCTGTAACTCTGTGAGATGAATTAACAGAACACAAAGCAGTTTCACAGAAAGCTACTTTTCACTTTATATCTTAGGATATTTCCTTTTTCACCATAGCCCTCTATAGGCTTCCAAATATCAGTTTGCAAATTCCACAAAAACTGTCTTAGTGAACGGCTTCTTGAGGGGAAAGCTGTAACTCGGTGAGATTAACTAACAGAACACAAAGCAATTTCCCAGAAAGCTTCTTTTCAGTTTTTATCTTAGCATAATTCCATTTTCAGCTTAGACTTCTACGGGCTTCCAAATATCACTTTGCATATTCCACAAGAACAGTCTTAGAGAAAGACTTCTTGAGGGGAAAGCTGTAACTCTGCGAGATGAATTAACAGAAGACAAAGCAGTTTCTCAGAAAGCTTCTTTACGGTTTTTATCTTAGGATATTTTCATTTGCACCATAGCTCTCTATGGGCTTCCAAATATCACTTTGCCAATTCCAAAAGAACAGTCTTTGCGAAAGGCTTCTTGAACGGAAAGCTGTAAATCTCTGAGATGAGTTAACAGAACAGAAAGCAGTTCCTCAGAAAGCTTCTTTTCAGTTTTTATCTTAGGATATTTCCTTTTTCTCCATAGTGCTCCAAGGGCTTCCAAATATCACTTTGCAAATTCCACAAGAACAGTGTTAGCGAAAGGTTTCATGAGGGGAAAGCTGTAACTCTATGAGATGAATTAACAGAACACAAAGCGTTTTCTCAGAAGACTTCTTTCCATTTTTTAACTGAAGATATTTCCTTTTTCACCATAGACCTCTTTGGGCTTTCAAATGTCACATTGCAAATTCCACACAACAGTCTTAGAGAAAGGCTTCTTGAGGAAAACCTGTAACTCTCTGAGATGAATTTAAAAAAAACACATAGCAGTTTCTTAGAAAGATTCTTTCCAGTTTTCAACGGAAGATATATCCTTTTTCACCATTGCCCTCTATGGGCTTCGAAATACCACTTTGCAAATTCCACAAGAACAGTCTTAGAGAAAAGTTTCTTAAGGGAATAGCTGTAACTCTGTGAGATGAATTAACAAACACAAAGCAGTTTCTCAGTAAGATTCCTTTGGGTTTTTATTTTAGTATATTTCCTTTTTCACCATAACTCTCTATGGGCTTCCAAATATCACCTTGCAAATTCCACAAGAACAGTCTTAGGGAAAGGCTTCTTTAGGGGAAAGCTGTAACTCTGTGAGATGAATTAACAGAACACAAAGCAGTCTCTGAGAAATCTTCTTTCCAGTTTTTAACGGAAGATATTTCCTTTTTCACCTTAGCCCTCTGTGGGCTTCCAAATATCACTTTGAAAATTCCCCCACAAAACAGTTTCTCAGAAAGCTTCTTTCCAGTTTTTAAAGGAAGATATTTCCTTTTTCACCATATCCCTCTATGGGCTTCCAAATATCATGTTGCAAATTCCACAAGAACAACCTCAGCGAAAGGCTTCTTGAGGGGAAAACTGTAACTCTGTGAGATGAATTAACAGAACACAAAGCAGTTTCTCAGAAAGCTTCTTTCCAGTTTTTAACTTAAGATATTTCCTTTTTCACCATAGCACTCTATGTGCGTCCAAATATCACTTTCCAAATTCCACAAGAAGAGTCCTAGATAAAGGCTTCTTGAGGAGAAAGCTGTAACCCTCTGAGATGAATTAACAGAACAAAAAGGAGTTTCTCAGAAGGCTTCTTTTCAGTTTTAAACTGAAGATATTTCCTTTTTCACCATAGCCCTCTACGGGCTTGCAAATATCACTTTGCAAGTTAATCAAGAACAGACTTCGCGAAAGAATTCTTGAGGGGAAAGCTGTAACTCTGTGAGATGAATTAACAGAACACAAAGCAGTCTCTCAGAAATCTTCCTTCCAGTTTTTAACTGAAGATATTTCCTTTTTCAACATGGCCGTTTATGGGCTTCCAAATATCACTTTGCAAATTCCACACAACAGTCTTAGCGAAAGGCTTCTTGAGGAAAAGCTGTAACTCTCTGAGATGAGTTTAAAAAAACACATAGCAGTTTCTTAGAAAGATTCTTTCCAGTTTTTAACGGAAGATATATCCTTTTTCACCATCGCCCTCTCTGGGCTTCGAAATACCACTTTGCAAATTCCACAAGAACAGTCTTAGAGAAAAGTTTCTTAAGGGAAATGCTGTAACTCTGTGAGATGAATTAACAGAACACAAAGCAGTTTCTCAGTAAGATTCCTTTGGGTTTTTATTTTAGTATATTTCCTTTTTCACCATAGCTCTCTATGGGCTTCCAAATATCACCTTGCAAATTCCACAAGAACAGTCTTAGACAGGCTTCTTGAGGGGAAAGCTGTAACTCTGTGAGATGAATTAACAGAACCCAAAGCAGTCTCTGAGAAATCTTCTTTCCAGTTTTTAACGGAAGATATTTCCTTTTTCACCTTAGCCCTCTGTGGGCTTCCAAATATCACTTTGCAAATTCCCCCACAAAACAGTTTCTCAGAAAGCTTCTTTCCAGTTTTTAAAGGAAGATATTTCCTTTTTCACCGTATCCCTCTATGGGCTTCCAAATATCACGTTGCAAATTCCACAAGAACAACCTCAGCGAAAGGCTTCTTCAAGGGAAAGATGTAACTCGGTGAGATGAATTAACAGAACACAGAGCAGTTTCTCAGAAAGCTTCTTTCCAGTTTTTAACGGAAGATATTTCCTTTTCCACCATAGCCCTCTACGGGCTTCCGAATATCACTTTGCAAATTCCACAAGAACAGTCTTAGCGAAAGGCTTCTTGAAGGGAAAACTGTAACTCTGTGAGATGAATTAACAGAACCCACAGCAGTTTCTCAGAAATCTTCTTTCCAGTTTTTAACGGAAGATATTTCCTTTTTTAGCATAGCCCTCTATGGGCTTCCAAATATCACTTTGCCAATTCCACAAGAACAGTCTTAGGAAAAGGCTTCTTGATGTGAAAGCTGTAGCTCTGTGAGATGAATTAATAGAACACAAAGCAGTTTCTCAGAAAACTTTTTTCCAGTTTATATCGGAAGATATTTCCTTTTTCACAGTATCCCTCAATGGGCTTCCAAATATCACTTTGCAAATTTCACAAGAACAGCATTAGCGAAGGGCTTCTTGAGACAGGCTTTTTAGGGGAAAGCTGTAACTCTGTGAGTTGAATTAACAGAACACAAAGCAGGTTATCAGAAAACTTGTTTACATTTTTTAACGGAAGATATTTCCTTTTTCACCGTATCCCTCTATGGGCTTCCAAATATCACTTTGCAACATCCACAAGAACAGTCTTACCGAAAGGCTTCCTGATGGGAAAGCTGTAGCTCTGTGAGATTAATTAACAGACAACAAAGCAGTTACTCAGAAAGTTTCTTTCCAGTTTTTAACGGAAGAGATTTCCTTTTTCACCATATCCCTCTATGGGCTTCGAAATATCACTTTGCAAATTCCACAAGAACAGTCTTAGTGAACGGCTTCTTGAGGGGAAAGCTTTAACTCTGTGAGATGAATTAAGAGAACACAGTGCAGTTTTTCAGAAAGCATCTTTTCGGTTTTTATGTTACGATATTTTCTTTTTCACCATAGCTCTCTAAGGGCTTCTAAATATCACTTTGCAAATTCCACAAGAACAGTCTTAGGGGAAGGCTTCTTGAAGGGAAAGCTGTAACACTGTGAGATGAATTAACAGAACACAAAGTAGTTTCTCAGAAAGCTTCTTTCCAGTTTTTAACGGAAGTTATTTCCTTTATTAACATAGCCTTCTATGGGCTTCCATATATCCGTTTGCAAATTTCACAAGAACAGTCTTAGCGAAGGGCTTCTTGAGGAGAAAGCTGTAACTCTCTGAGATTAATTAACAGACAACAAAGCAGTTACTCATAATTCTTCTTTCAAGTTTTTAACCGAAGATATTTCCTTTTTCACCATAGCCCTCTATGTTTTTCCAAATACCACATTTCAAGTTCCACAAGAACAGTCTTAGCGAAAGGCTATTTGAGGAGAAAGCTGTAAATCTGTAGGATGAATTAACAAACACAAAACTGTTTCTCAGAAAGCTTCTTTCCAGTTTTTATCTTAGGATATTTCCTTTTTCACCGTAGCCCTCTATGGGCTTCCAAATATCACTTTGCAAATTCCACAAGAACAGTCTTAGAGAAAGGCTTCTTGAGGGGAAAGCTGAAACTCTGTGCGATGAATTAACCGAACACAAAACAGTTTCTCAGAAAGCCTCTTTTCCGTTTTTATCTTAGGATATTTCCTTTTTCACCATAGACCTCTATGGGCTTCCAAAAATCACTTTCAAATTCCACAAAAACAGTATTGGGGAAAGGCTTCTTGTCGGGAAAGCTGTAACTCTGTGTGATGAATTAACAAACACAAAGCAGTTTCTCACAAATCTTCTTTTCAGTTTTTAACGGAAGATATTTTCCTTTTTTCCACAGCTCTCTATGGGCTTCCAAATATCACTTTGCAAATTCCACAAGAACAGTCTTAGGGAAAGGCTTCTTGAGTGTAAAGCTGTAACTCTGTGAGATCATTTAAGAAAATACAAAGCAGATTCTCAGAAATCTTCTCTCAAGTTTTTAACGGAAGATATTTTCTTTTTCACCAGAGTCCTCTAAGGGCTTCCAAATATCACATTTGAAATTCCACAAGAACAGTCTTAGCGAAAGGCTTTTTGAGGAGAAAGATGTAAATCTGTAAGATGATTTAACAGACACAAAACAGTTTCTCAGAAATCTTCTTTTCAGTTTTTAATGCAAGATATTTTCTTTTTCACGATAGCCCTCTATGGGCTTTCAAATATCACTGGGCAAATTACACAAGAACAGCCTTAGCGAAAATCTTCATTGGGAGAAAGCTGTAACTCTGTGAGATGAATTAACAGAACACAAAGCAGTTTCTCAGAAATTTTTTTTCCAGTTTTTAATGGAAGATATTTCCTTTTCTACCATAGAACTCTATGGGCTTCCAAATATCACTTTGCAAATTCCACAAGAACAGTCTTAGCGAAAGGCTTCTTGAAAGGATAGCTTTAACTCTGTTAGATGAATTAACAGAACCCACAGCAGTTTCTCAGAAATCTTCTTTCCAGTTTTTAACGGAAGATATTTCCTTTTTCAGCATAGCCCTCTATGGGCATCCAAATATCACATTGCAAATTCCACAAGAACAGTCTTAGGGAAAGCCTTCTTGAGGGAAAAGCTGTGACTCCGTGAGATGAACTAACAGAACACAAAGCTGTTTCTCAGAACGCTTCTTTTCGGTTTTTATCTTAGGATATTTCCATTTTCATCATAGCCCTGTAAGGGTTTCCAAATAAGACTTTGCAAATTCCACAACAACTGCGTTATTGAAAGGCTTCTTGAGGGGAAAGCTGTAATTCTCTGAAATGAATTCACAGAACACAAAGATGTTTCTCAGAAAGATTCCTTTGGGTTTTTATCTTAGGCTATTTGCTTCTTCACCATAGCTCTCTATGGGCTTCTGAATATCACCTTGCAAATTTCACAAGAGCAGTCTTCGGGAAAGGTTTCTTGAGGGAAAAGCTGTAACTCTGTGAGGTGAATTAACAGAACCCAAATCAGTTTCTCAGATATCTTATTTCCAGTTTTTAACGGAAGATATTTCCTTTTTCACCTTAACCCTCTGTGGGCTTCCAAATGTCACTTTGCAAATTCCACAAGAAAAGTCTTAGCGAAAGGCGTCTTGAGGAGAAAGCTGTAACGCTGTGAGATGAATTAACCGAACACAAAAGAGTTTCTCAGAAAGCTTCTTTCCCGTTTTTAAAGTAAAATATTTCCTTTTTCACCATAGCCCTCTATGGGCTTCCAAATATCACTTTGCAAATTCCACAAGAACAGCCTTAGCGAAAGGCTTCTTGAGGGGAAAGCTGTAACTCTGTGAGATGAATTAACAGAACACAAAGCAGTTTCACAGAAAGCTACTTTTCACTTTATATCTTAGGATATTTCCTTTTTCACCATAGCCCTCTATAGGCTTCCAAATATCAGTTTGCAAATTCCACAAAAACTGTCTTAGTGAACGGCTTCTTGAGGGGAAAGCTGTAACTCGGTGAGATTAACTAACAGAACACAAAGCAATTTCCCAGAAAGCTTCTTTTCAGTTTTTATCTTAGCATAATTCCATTTTCAGCTTAGACTTCTACGGGCTTCCAAATATCACTTTGCATATTCCACAAGAACAGTCTTAGAGAAAGACTTCTTGAGGGGAAAGCTGTAACTCTGCGAGATGAATTAACAGAAGACAAAGCAGTTTCTCAGAAAGCTTCTTTACGGTTTTTATCTTAGGATATTTTCATTTGCACCATAGCTCTCTATGGGCTTCCAAATATCACTTTGCCAATTCCAAAAGAACAGTCTTTGCGAAAGGCTTCTTGAACGGAAAGCTGTAAATCTCTGAGATGAGTTAACAGAACAGAAAGCAGTTCCTCAGAAAGCTTCTTTTCAGTTTTTATCTTAGGATATTTCCTTTTTCTCCATAGTGCTCCAAGGGCTTCCAAATATCACTTTGCAAATTCCACAAGAACAGTGTTAGCGAAAGGTTTCATGAGGGGAAAGCTGTAACTCTATGAGATGAATTAACAGAACACAAAGCGTTTTCTCAGAAGACTTCTTTCCATTTTTTAACTGAAGATATTTCCTTTTTCACCATAGACCTCTTTGGGCTTTCAAATGTCACATTGCAAATTCCACACAACAGTCTTAGAGAAAGGCTTCTTGAGGAAAACCTGTAACTCTCTGAGATGAATTTAAAAAAACACATAGCAGTTTCTTAGAAAGATTCTTTCCAGTTTTTAACGGAAGATATATCCTTTTTCACCATTGCCCTCTATGGGCTTCGAAATACCACTTTGCAAATTCCACAAGAACAGTCTTAGAGAAAAGTTTCTTAAGGGAATAGCTGTAACTCTGTGAGATGAATTAACAAACACAAAGCAGTTTCTCAGTAAGATTCCTTTGGGTTTTTATTTTAGTATATTTCCTTTTTCACCATAACTCTCTATGGGCTTCCAAATATCACCTTGCAAATTCCACAAGAACAGTCTTAGGGAAAGGCTTCTTTAGGGGAAAGCTGTAACTCTGTGAGATGAATTAACAGAACACAAAGCAGTCTCTGAGAAATCTTCTTTCCAGTCTTTAACGGAAGATATTTCCTTTTTCACCTTAGCCCTCTGTGGGCTTCCAAATATCACTTTGAAAATTCCCCCACAAAACAGTTTCTCAGAAAGCTTCTTTCCAGTTTTTAAAGGAAGATATTTCCTTTTTCACCATATCCCTCTATGGGCTTCCAAATATCATGTTGCAAATTCCACAAGAACAACCTCAGCGAAAGGCTTCTTGAGGGGAAAACTGTAACTCTGTGAGATGAATTAACAGAACACAAAGCAGTTTCTCAGAAAACTTCTTTCCAGTTTTTAACTTAAGATATTTCCTTTTTCACCATAGCACTCTATGTGCGTCCAAATATCACTTTCCAAATTCCACAAGAAGAGTCCTAGATAAAGGCTTCTTGAGGAGAAAGCTGTAACCCTCTGAGATGAATTAACAGAAAAAAAAGGAGCTTCTCAGAAGGCTTCTTTTCAGTTTTAAACTGAAGATATTTCCTTTTTCACCATAGCCCTCTACGGGCTTGCAAATATCACTTTGCAAGTTAATCAAGAACAGACTTCGCGAAAGAATTCTTGAGGGGAAAGCTGTAACTCTGTGAGATGAATTAACAGAACACAAAGCAGTCTCTCAGAAATCTTCCTTCCAGTTTTTAACTGAAGATATTTCCTTTTTCAACATGGCCGTTTATGGGCTTCCAAATATCACTTTGCAAATTCCACACAACAGTCTTAGCGAAAGGCTTCTTGAGGAAAAGCTGTAACTCTCTGAGATGAGTTTAAAAAAACACATAGCAGTTTCTTAGAAAGATTCTTTCCAGTTTTTAACGGAAGATATATCCTTTTTCACCATCGCCCTCTCTGGGCTTCGAAATACCACTTTGCAAATTCCACAAGAACAGTCTTAGAGAAAAGTTTCTTAAGGGAAATGCTGTAACTCTGTGAGATGAATTAACAGAACACAAAGCAGTTTCTCAGTAAGATTCCTTTGGGTTTTTATTTTAGTATATTTCCTTTTTCACCATAGCTCTCTATGGGCTTCCAAATATCACCTTGCAAATTCCACAAGAACAGTCTTAGACAGGCTTCTTGAGGGGAAAGCTGTAACTCTGTGAGATGAATTAACAGAACCCAAAGCAGTCTCTGAGAAATCTTCTTTCCAGTTTTTAACGGAAGATATTTCCTTTTTCACCTTAGCCCTCTGTGGGCTTCCAAATATCACTTTGCAAATTCCCCCACAAAACAGTTTCTCAGAAAGCTTCTTTCCAGTTTTTAAAGGAAGATATTTCCTTTTTCACCGTATCCCTCTATGGGCTTCCAAATATCACGTTGCAAATTCCACAAGAACAACCTCAGCGAAAGGCTTCTTCAAGGGAAAGATGTAACTCGGTGAGATGAATTAACAGAACACAGAGCAGTTTCTCAGAAAGCTTCTTTCCAGTTTTTAACGGAAGATATTTCCTTTTCCACCATAGCCCTCTACGGGCTTCCGAATATCACTTTGCAAATTCCACAAGAACAGTCTTAGCGAAAGGCTTCTTGAAGGGAAAACTGTAACTCTGTGAGATGAATTAACAGAACCCACAGCAGTTTCTCAGAAATCTTCTTTCCAGTTTTTAACGGAAGATATTTCCTTTTTTAGCATAGCCCTCTATGGGCTTCCAAATATCACTTTGCAAATTCCACAAGAACAGTCTTAGGAAAAGGCTTCTTGATGTGAAAGCTGTAGCTCTGTGAGATGAATTAATAGAACACAAAGCAGTTTCTCAGAAAACTTTTTTCCAGTTTATATCGGAAGATATTTCCTTTTTCACAGTATCCCTCAATGGGCTTCCAAATATCACTTTGCAAATTTCACAAGAACAGCATTAGCGAAGGGCTTCTTGAGACAGGCTTTTTAGGGGAAAGCTGTAACTCTGTGAGTTGAATTAACAGAACACAAAGCAGGTTATCAGAAAACTTGTTTACATTTTTTAACGGAAGATATTTCCTTTTTCACCGTATCCCTCTATGGGCTTCCAAATATCACTTTGCAACATCCACAAGAACAGTCTTACCGAAAGGCTTCCTGATGGGAAAGCTGTAGCTCTGTGAGATTAATTAACAGACAACAAAGCAGTTACTCAGAAAGTTTCTTTCCAGTTTTTAACGGAAGAGATTTCCTTTTTCACCATATCCCTCTATGGGCTTCGAAATATCACTTTGCAAATTCCACAAGAACAGTCTTAGTGAACGGCTTCTTGAGGGGAAAGCTTTAACTCTGTGAGATGAATTAAGAGAACACAGTGCAGTTTTTCAGAAAGCATCTTTTCGGTTTTTATGTTACGATATTTTCTTTTTCACCATAGCTCTCTAAGGGCTTCTAAATATCACTTTGCAAATTCCACAAGAACAGTCTTAGGGGAAGGCTTCTTGAAGGGAAAGCTGTAACACTGTGAGATGAATTAACAGAACACAAAGTAGTTTCTCAGAAAGCTTCTTTCCAGTTTTTAACGGAAGTTATTTCCTTTATTAACATAGCCTTCTATGGGCTTCCATATATCCGTTTGCAAATTTCACAAGAACAGTCTTAGCGAAGGGCTTCTTGAGGAGAAAGCTGTAACTCTCTGAGATTAATTAACAGACAACAAAGCAGTTACTCATAATTCTTCTTTCAAGTTTTTAACCGAAGATATTTCCTTTTTCACCATAGCCCTCTATGTTTTTCCAAATACCACATTTCAAGTTCCACAAGAACAGTCTTAGCGAAAGGCTATTTGAGGAGAAAGCTGTAAATCTGTAGGATGAATTAACAAACACAAAACTGTTTCTCAGAAAGCTTCTTTCCAGTTTTTATCTTAGGATATTTCCTTTTTCACCGTAGCCCTCTATGGGCTTCCAAATATCACTTTGCAAATTCCACAAGAACAGTCTTAGAGAAAGGCTTCTTGAGGGGAAAGCTGAAACTCTGTGCGATGAATTAACCGAACACAAAACAGTTTCTCAGAAAGCCTCTTTTCCGTTTTTATCTTAGGATATTTCCTTTTTCACCATAGACCTCTATGGGCTTCCAAAAATCACTTTCAAATTCCACAAAAACAGTATTGGGGAAAGGCTTCTTGTCGGGAAAGCTGTAACTCTGTGTGATGAATTAACAAACACAAAGCAGTTTCTCACAAATCTTCTTTTCAGTTTTTAACGGAAGATATTTTCCTTTTTTCCACAGCTCTCTATGGGCTTCCAAATATCACTTTGCAAATTCCACAAGAACAGTCTTAGGGAAAGGCTTCTTGAGTGTAAAGCTGTAACTCTGTGAGATCATTTAAGAAAATACAAAGCAGATTCTCAGAAATCTTCTCTCAAGTTTTTAACGGAAGATATTTTCTTTTTCACCAGAGTCCTCTAAGGGCTTCCAAATATCACATTTGAAATTCCACAAGAACAGTCTTAGCGAAAGGCTTTTTGAGGAGAAAGATGTAAATCTGTAAGATGATTTAACAGACACAAAACAGTTTCTCAGAAATCTTCTTTTCAGTTTTTAATGCAAGATATTTTCTTTTTCACGATAGCCCTCTATGGGCTTTCAAATATCACTGGGCAAATTACACAAGAACAGCCTTAGCGAAAATCTTCATTGGGAGAAAGCTGTAACTCTGTGAGATGAATTAACAGAACACAAAGCAGTTTCTCAGAAATTTTTTTTCCAGTTTTTAATGGAAGATATTTCCTTTTCTACCATAGAACTCTATGGGCTTCCAAATATCACTTTGCAAATTCCACAAGAACAGTCTTAGCGAAAGGCTTCTTGAAAGGATAGCTTTAACTCTGTTAGATGAATTAACAGAACCCACAGCAGTTTCTCAGAAATCTTCTTTCCAGTTTTTAACGGAAGATATTTCCTTTTTCAGCATAGCCCTCTATGGGCATCCAAATATCACATTGCAAATTCCACAAGAACAGTCTTAGGGAAAGCCTTCTTGAGGGAAAAGCTGTGACTCCGTGAGATGAACTAACAGAACACAAAGCTGTTTCTCAGAACGCTTCTTTTCGGTTTTTATCTTAGGATATTTCCATTTTCATCATAGCCCTGTAAGGGTTTCCAAATAAGACTTTGCAAATTCCACAACAACTGCGTTATTGAAAGGCTTCTTGAGGGGAAAGCTGTAATTCTCTGAAATGAATTCACAGAACACAAAGATGTTTCTCAGAAAGATTCCTTTGGGTTTTTATCTTAGGATATTTGCTTCTTCACCATAGCTCTCTATGGGCTTCTGAATATCACCTTGCAAATTTCACAAGAGCAGTCTTCGGGAAAGGTTTCTTGAGGGAAAAGCTGTAACTCTGTGAGGTGAATTAACAGAACCCAAATCAGTTTCTCAGATATCTTATTTCCAGTTTTTAACGGAAGATATTTCCTTTTTCACCTTAACCCTCTGTGGGCTTCCAAATGTCACTTTGCAAATTCCACAAGAAAAGTCTTAGCGAAAGGCGTCTTGAGGAGAAAGCTGTAACGCTGTGAGATGAATTAACCGAACACAAAAGAGTTTCTCAGAAAGCTTCTTTCCCGTTTTTAAAGTAAAATATTTCCTTTTTCACCATAGCCCTCTATGGGCTTCCAAATATCACTTTGCAAATTCCACAAGAACAGCCTTAGCGAAAGGCTTCTTGAGGGGAAAGCTGTAACTCTGTGAGATGAATTAACAGAACACAAAGCAGTTTCACAGAAAGCTACTTTTCACTTTATATCTTAGGATATTTCCTTTTTCACCATAGCCCTCTATAGGCTTCCAAATATCAGTTTGCAAATTCCACAAAAACTGTCTTAGTGAACGGCTTCTTGAGGGGAAAGCTGTAACTCGGTGAGATTAACTAACAGAACACAAAGCAATTTCCCAGAAAGCTTCTTTTCAGTTTTTATCTTAGCATAATTCCATTTTCAGCTTAGACTTCTACGGGCTTCCAAATATCACTTTGCATATTCCACAAGAACAGTCTTAGAGAAAGACTTCTTGAGGGGAAAGCTGTAACTCTGCGAGATGAATTAACAGAAGACAAAGCAGTTTCTCAGAAAGCTTCTTTACGGTTTTTATCTTAGGATATTTTCATTTGCACCATAGCTCTCTATGGGCTTCCAAATATCACTTTGCCAATTCCAAAAGAACAGTCTTTGCGAAAGGCTTCTTGAACGGAAAGCTGTAAATCTCTGAGATGAGTTAACAGAACAGAAAGCAGTTCCTCAGAAAGCTTCTTTTCAGTTTTTATCTTAGGATATTTCCTTTTTCTCCATAGTGCTCCAAGGGCTTCCAAATATCACTTTGCAAATTCCACAAGAACAGTGTTAGCGAAAGGTTTCATGAGGGGAAAGCTGTAACTCTATGAGATGAATTAACAGAACACAAAGCGTTTTCTCAGAAGACTTCTTTCCATTTTTTAACTGAAGATATTTCCTTTTTCACCATAGACCTCTTTGGGCTTTCAAATGTCACATTGCAAATTCCACACAACAGTCTTAGAGAAAGGCTTCTTGAGGAAAACCTGTAACTCTCTGAGATGAATTTAAAAAAACACATAGCAGTTTCTTAGAAAGATTCTTTCCAGTTTTTAACGGAAGATATATCCTTTTTCACCATTGCCCTCTATGGGCTTCGAAATACCACTTTGCAAATTCCACAAGAACAGTCTTAGAGAAAAGTTTCTTAAGGGAATAGCTGTAACTCTGTGAGATGAATTAACAAACACAAAGCAGTTTCTCAGTAAGATTCCTTTGGGTTTTTATTTTAGTATATTTCCTTTTTCACCATAACTCTCTATGGGCTTCCAAATATCACCTTGCAAATTCCACAAGAACAGTCTTAGGGAAAGGCTTCTTTAGGGGAAAGCTGTAACTCTGTGAGATGAATTAACAGAACACAAAGCAGTCTCTGAGAAATCTTCTTTCCAGTTTTTAACGGAAGATATTTCCTTTTTCACCTTAGCCCTCTGTGGGCTTCCAAATATCACTTTGAAAATTCCCCCACAAAACAGTTTCTCAGAAAGCTTCTTTCCAGTTTTTAAAGGAAGATATTTCCTTTTTCACCATATCCCTCTATGGGCTTCCAAATATCATGTTGCAAATTCCACAAGAACAACCTCAGCGAAAGGCTTCTTGAGGGGAAAACTGTAACTCTGTGAGATGAATTAACAGAACACAAAGCAGTTTCTCAGAAAGCTTCTTTCCAGTTTTTAACTTAAGATATTTCCTTTTTCACCATAGCACTCTATGTGCGTCCAAATATCACTTTCCAAATTCCACAAGAAGAGTCCTAGATAAAGGCTTCTTGAGGAGAAAGCTGTAACCCTCTGAGATGAATTAACAGAACAAAAAGGAGTTTCTCAGAAGGCTTCTTTTCAGTTTTAAACTGAAGATATTTCCTTTTTCACCATAGCCCTCTACGGGCTTGCAAATATCACTTTGCAAGTTAATCAAGAACAGACTTCGCGAAAGAATTCTTGAGGGGAAAGCTGTAACTCTGTGAGATGAATTAACAGAACACAAAGCAGTCTCTCAGAAATCTTCCTTCCAGTTTTTAACTGAAGATATTTCCTTTTTCAACATGGCCGTTTATGGGCTTCCAAATATCACTTTGCAAATTCCACACAACAGTCTTAGCGAAAGGCTTCTTGAGGAAAAGCTGTAACTCTCTGAGATGAGTTTAAAAAAACACATAGCAGTTTCTTAGAAAGATTCTTTCCAGTTTTTAACGGAAGATATATCCTTTTTCACCATCGCCCTCTCTGGGCTTCGAAATACCACTTTGCAAATTCCACAAGAACAGTCTTAGAGAAAAGTTTCTTAAGGGAAATGCTGTAACTCTGTGAGATGAATTAACAGAACACAAAGCAGTTTCTCAGTAAGATTCCTTTGGGTTTTTATTTTAGTATATTTCCTTTTTCACCATAGCTCTCTATGGGCTTCCAAATATCACCTTGCAAATTCCACAAGAACAGTCTTAGACAGGCTTCTTGAGGGGAAAGCTGTAACTCTGTGAGATGAATTAACAGAACCCAAAGCAGTCTCTGAGAAATCTTCTTTCCAGTTTTTAACGGAAGATATTTCCTTTTTCACCTTAGCCCTCTGTGGGCTTCCAAATATCACTTTGCAAATTCCCCCACAAAACAGTTTCTCAGAAAGCTTCTTTCCAGTTTTTAAAGGAAGATATTTCCTTTTTCACCGTATCCCTCTATGGGCTTCCAAATATCACGTTGCAAATTCCACAAGAACAACCTCAGCGAAAGGCTTCTTCAAGGGAAAGATGTAACTCTGTGAGATGAATTAACAGAACACAGAGCAGTTTCTCAGAAAGCTTCTTTCCAGTTTTTAACGGAAGATATTTCCTTTTCCACCATAGCCCTCTACGGGCTTCCGAATATCACTTTGCAAATTCCACAAGAACAGTCTTAGCGAAAGGCTTCTTGAAGGGAAAACTGTAACTCTGTGAGATGAATTAACAGAACCCACAGCAGTTTCTCAGAAATCTTCTTTCCAGTTTTTAACGGAAGATATTTCCTTTTTTAGCATAGCCCTCTATGGGCTTCCAAATATCACTTTGCCAATTCCACAAGAACAGTCTTAGGAAAAGGCTTCTTGATGTGAAAGCTGTAGCTCTGTGAGATGAATTAATAGAACACAAAGCAGTTTCTCAGAAAACTTTTTTCCAGTTTATATCGGAAGATATTTCCTTTTTCACAGTATCCCTCAATGGGCTTCCAAATATCACTTTGCAAATTTCACAAGAACAGCATTAGCGAAGGGCTTCTTGAGACAGGCTTTTTAGGGGAAAGCTGTAACTCTGTGAGTTGAATTAACAGAACACAAAGCAGGTTATCAGAAAACTTGTTTACATTTTTTAACGGAAGATATTTCCTTTTTCACCGTATCCCTCTATGGGCTTCCAAATATCACTTTGCAACATCCACAAGAACAGTCTTACCGAAAGGCTTCCTGATGGGAAAGCTGTAGCTCTGTGAGATTAATTAACAGACAACAAAGCAGTTACTCAGAAAGTTTCTTTCCAGTTTTTAACGGAAGAGATTTCCTTTTTCACCATATCCCTCTATGGGCTTCGAAATATCACTTTGCAAATTCCACAAGAACAGTCTTAGTGAACGGCTTCTTGAGGGGAAAGCTTTAACTCTGTGAGATGAATTAAGAGAACACAGTGCAGTTTTTCAGAAAGCATCTTTTCGGTTTTTATGTTACGATATTTTCTTTTTCACCATAGCTCTCTAAGGGCTTCTAAATATCACTTTGCAAATTCCACAAGAACAGTCTTAGGGGAAGGCTTCTTGAAGGGAAAGCTGTAACACTGTGAGATGAATTAACAGAACACAAAGTAGTTTCTCAGAAAGCTTCTTTCCAGTTTTTAACGGAAGTTATTTCCTTTATTAACATAGCCTTCTATGGGCTTCCATATATCCGTTTGCAAATTTCACAAGAACAGTCTTAGCGAAGGGCTTCTTGAGGAGAAAGCTGTAACTCTCTGAGATTAATTAACAGACAACAAAGCAGTTACTCATAATTCTTCTTTCAAGTTTTTAACCGAAGATATTTCCTTTTTCACCATAGCCCTCTATGTTTTTCCAAATACCACATTTCAAGTTCCACAAGAACAGTCTTAGCGAAAGGCTATTTGAGGAGAAAGCTGTAAATCTGTAGGATGAATTAACAAACACAAAACTGTTTCTCAGAAAGCTTCTTTCCAGTTTTTATCTTAGGATATTTCCTTTTTCACCGTAGCCCTCTATGGGCTTCCAAATATCACTTTGCAAATTCCACAAGAACAGTCTTAGAGAAAGGCTTCTTGAGGGGAAAGCTGAAACTCTGTGCGATGAATTAACCGAACACAAAACAGTTTCTCAGAAAGCCTCTTTTCCGTTTTTATCTTAGGATATTTCCTTTTTCACCATAGACCTCTATGGGCTTCCAAAAATCACTTTCAAATTCCACAAAAACAGTATTGGGGAAAGGCTTCTTGTCGGGAAAGCTGTAACTCTGTGTGATGAATTAACAAACACAAAGCAGTTTCTCACAAATCTTCTTTTCAGTTTTTAACGGAAGATATTTTCCTTTTTTCCACAGCTCTCTATGGGCTTCCAAATATCACTTTGCAAATTCCACAAGAACAGTCTTAGGGAAAGGCTTCTTGAGTGTAAAGCTGTAACTCTGTGAGATCATTTAAGAAAATACAAAGCAGATTCTCAGAAATCTTCTCTCAAGTTTTTAACGGAAGATATTTTCTTTTTCACCAGAGTCCTCTAAGGGCTTCCAAATATCACATTTGAAATTCCACAAGAACAGTCTTAGCGAAAGGCTTTTTGAGGAGAAAGATGTAAATCTGTAAGATGATTTAACAGACACAAAACAGTTTCTCAGAAATCTTCTTTTCAGTTTTTAATGCAAGATATTTTCTTTTTCACGATAGCCCTCTATGGGCTTTCAAATATCACTGGGCAAATTACACAAGAACAGCCTTAGCGAAAATCTTCATTGGGAGAAAGCTGTAACTCTGTGAGATGAATTAACAGAACACAAAGCAGTTTCTCAGAAATTTTTTTTCCAGTTTTTAATGGAAGATATTTCCTTTTCTACCATAGAACTCTATGGGCTTCCAAATATCACTTTGCAAATTCCACAAGAACAGTCTTAGCGAAAGGCTTCTTGAAAGGATAGCTTTAACTCTGTTAGATGAATTAACAGAACCCACAGCAGTTTCTCAGAAATCTTCTTTCCAGTTTTTAACGGAAGATATTTCCTTTTTCAGCATAGCCCTCTATGGGCATCCAAATATCACATTGCAAATTCCACAAGAACAGTCTTAGGGAAAGCCTTCTTGAGGGAAAAGCTGTGACTCCGTGAGATGAACTAACAGAACACAAAGCTGTTTCTCAGAACGCTTCTTTTCGGTTTTTATCTTAGGATATTTCCATTTTCATCATAGCCCTGTAAGGGTTTCCAAATAAGACTTTGCAAATTCCACAACAACTGCGTTATTGAAAGGCTTCTTGAGGGGAAAGCTGTAATTCTCTGAAATGAATTCACAGAACACAAAGATGTTTCTCAGAAAGATTCCTTTGGGTTTTTATCTTAGGATATTTGCTTCTTCACCATAGCTCTCTATGGGCTTCTGAATATCACCTTGCAAATTTCACAAGAGCAGTCTTCGGGAAAGGTTTCTTGAGGGAAAAGCTGTAACTCTGTGAGGTGAATTAACAGAACCCAAATCAGTTTCTCAGATATCTTATTTCCAGTTTTTAACGGAAGATATTTCCTTTTTCACCTTAACCCTCTGTGGGCTTCCAAATGTCACTTTGCAAATTCCACAAGAAAAGTCTTAGCGAAAGGCGTCTTGAGGAGAAAGCTGTAACGCTGTGAGATGAATTAACCGAACACAAAAGAGTTTCTCAGAAAGCTTCTTTCCCGTTTTTAAAGTAAAATATTTCCTTTTTCACCATAGCCCTCTATGGGCTTCCAAATATCACTTTGCAAATTCCACAAGAACAGCCTTAGCGAAAGGCTTCTTGAGGGGAAAGCTGTAACTCTGTGAGATGAATTAACAGAACACAAAGCAGTTTCACAGAAAGCTACTTTTCACTTTATATCTTAGGATATTTCCTTTTTCACCATAGCCCTCTATAGGCTTCCAAATATCAGTTTGCAAATTCCACAAAAACTGTCTTAGTGAACGGCTTCTTGAGGGGAAAGCTGTAACTCGGTGAGATTAACTAACAGAACACAAAGCAATTTCCCAGAAAGCTTCTTTTCAGTTTTTATCTTAGCATAATTCCATTTTCAGCTTAGACTTCTACGGGCTTCCAAATATCACTTTGCATATTCCACAAGAACAGTCTTAGAGAAAGACTTCTTGAGGGGAAAGCTGTAACTCTGCGAGATGAATTAACAGAAGACAAAGCAGTTTCTCAGAAAGCTTCTTTACGGTTTTTATCTTAGGATATTTTCATTTGCACCATAGCTCTCTATGGGCTTCCAAATATCACTTTGCCAATTCCAAAAGAACAGTCTTTGCGAAAGGCTTCTTGAACGGAAAGCTGTAAATCTCTGAGATGAGTTAACAGAACAGAAAGCAGTTCCTCAGAAAGCTTCTTTTCAGTTTTTATCTTAGGATATTTCCTTTTTCTCCATAGTGCTCCAAGGGCTTCCAAATATCACTTTGCAAATTCCACAAGAACAGTGTTAGCGAAAGGTTTCATGAGGGGAAAGCTGTAACTCTATGAGATGAATTAACAGAACACAAAGCGTTTTCTCAGAAGACTTCTTTCCATTTTTTAACTGAAGATATTTCCTTTTTCACCATAGACCTCTTTGGGCTTTCAAATGTCACATTGCAAATTCCACACAACAGTCTTAGAGAAAGGCTTCTTGAGGAAAACCTGTAACTCTCTGAGATGAATTTAAAAAAACACATAGCAGTTTCTTAGAAAGATTCTTTCCAGTTTTTAACGGAAGATATATCCTTTTTCACCATTGCCCTCTATGGGCTTCGAAATACCACTTTGCAAATTCCACAAGAACAGTCTTAGAGAAAAGTTTCTTAAGGGAATAGCTGTAACTCTGTGAGATGAATTAACAAACACAAAGCAGTTTCTCAGTAAGATTCCTTTGGGTTTTTATTTTAGTATATTTCCTTTTTCACCATAACTCTCTATGGGCTTCCAAATATCACCTTGCAAATTCCACAAGAACAGTCTTAGGGAAAGGCTTCTTTAGGGGAAAGCTGTAACTCTGTGAGATGAATTAACAGAACACAAAGCAGTCTCTGAGAAATCTTCTTTCCAGTTTTTAACGGAAGATATTTCCTTTTTCACCTTAGCCCTCTGTGGGCTTCCAAATATCACTTTGAAAATTCCCCCACAAAACAGTTTCTCAGAAAGCTTCTTTCCAGTTTTTAAAGGAAGATATTTCCTTTTTCACCATATCCCTCTATGGGCTTCCAAATATCATGTTGCAAATTCCACAAGAACAACCTCAGCGAAAGGCTTCTTGAGGGGAAAACTGTAACTCTGTGAGATGAATTAACAGAACACAAAGCAGTTTCTCAGAAAGCTTCTTTCCAGTTTTTAACTTAAGATATTTCCTTTTTCACCATAGCACTCTATGTGCGTCCAAATATCACTTTCCAAATTCCACAAGAAGAGTCCTAGATAAAGGCTTCTTGAGGAGAAAGCTGTAACCCTCTGAGATGAATTAACAGAACAAAAAGGAGTTTCTCAGAAGGCTTCTTTTCAGTTTTAAACTGAAGATATTTCCTTTTTCACCATAGCCCTCTACGGGCTTGCAAATATCACTTTGCAAGTTAATCAAGAACAGACTTCGCGAAAGAATTCTTGAGGGGAAAGCTGTAACTCTGTGAGATGAATTAACAGAACACAAAGCAGTCTCTCAGAAATCTTCCTTCCAGTTTTTAACTGAAGATATTTCCTTTTTCAACATGGCCGTTTATGGGCTTCCAAATATCACTTTGCAAATTCCACACAACAGTCTTAGCGAAAGGCTTCTTGAGGAAAAGCTGTAACTCTCTGAGATGAGTTTAAAAAAACACATAGCAGTTTCTTAGAAAGATTCTTTCCAGTTTTTAACGGAAGATATATCCTTTTTCACCATCGCCCTCTCTGGGCTTCGAAATACCACTTTGCAAATTCCACAAGAACAGTCTTAGAGAAAAGTTTCTTAAGGGAAATGCTGTAACTCTGTGAGATGAATTAACAGAACACAAAGCAGTTTCTCAGTAAGATTCCTTTGGGTTTTTATTTTAGTATATTTCCTTTTTCACCATAGCTCTCTATGGGCTTCCAAATATCACCTTGCAAATTCCACAAGAACAGTCTTAGACAGGCTTCTTGAGGGGAAAGCTGTAACTCTGTGAGATGAATTAACAGAACCCAAAGCAGTCTCTGAGAAATCTTCTTTCCAGTTTTTAACGGAAGATATTTCCTTTTTCACCTTAGCCCTCTGTGGGCTTCCAAATATCACTTTGCAAATTCCCCCACAAAACAGTTTCTCAGAAAGCTTCTTTCCAGTTTTTAAAGGAAGATATTTCCTTTTTCACCGTATCCCTCTATGGGCTTCCAAATATCACGTTGCAAATTCCACAAGAACAACCTCAGCGAAAGGCTTCTTCAAGGGAAAGATGTAACTCTGTGAGATGAATTAACAGAACACAGAGCAGTTTCTCAGAAAGCTTCTTTCCAGTTTTTAACGGAAGATATTTCCTTTTCCACCATAGCCCTCTACGGGCTTCCGAATATCACTTTGCAAATTCCACAAGAACAGTCTTAGCGAAAGGCTTCTTGAAGGGAAAACTGTAACTCTGTGAGATGAATTAACAGAACCCACAGCAGTTTCTCAGAAATCTTCTTTCCAGTTTTTAACGGAAGATATTTCCTTTTTTAGCATAGCCCTCTATGGGCTTCCAAATATCACTTTGCAAATTCCACAAGAACAGTCTTAGGAAAAGGCTTCTTGATGTGAAAGCTGTAGCTCTGTGAGATGAATTAATAGAACACAAAGCAGTTTCTCAGAAAACTTTTTTCCAGTTTATATCGGAAGATATTTCCTTTTTCACAGTATCCCTCAATGGGCTTCCAAATATCACTTTGCAATTTCACAAGAACAGCATTAGCGAAGGGCTTCTTGAGACAGGCTTTTTAGGGGAAAGCTGTAACTCTGTGAGTTGAATTAACAGAACACAAAGCAGGTTATCAGAAAACTGTTTACATTTTTTAACGGAAGATATTTCCTTTTTCACCGTATCCCTCTATGGGCTTCCAAATATCACTTTGCAACATCCACAAGAACAGTCTTACCGAAAGGCTTCCTGATGGGAAAGCTGTAGCTCTGTGAGATTAATTAACAGACAACAAAGCAGTTACTCAGAAAGTTTCTTTCCAGTTTTTAACGGAAGAGATTTCCTTTTTCACCATATCCC